>NC_083228.1:134370872-134482394 GCF_032191835.1 Heteronotia binoei | reverse complement strand
TTCAGCTAATCCTCCTCATTACCTCCCTCTAATCCGTAGTGAAGTAGGACTTGTTGACGGCCATTTTAACAGCTCTGTTCCTCTCATCAGGCCGCTCTCCTGGTCTCCTCAGGGACTGAGCGGCTTTAGAGAAAGACTGTCTCTTCAGAAGGATGGCAAAGGCAAGGGGGCAGGTTTCGGCTGGTCCCCAAAGGGGCTTCCCAGTACAGAGGGAATGGGGAGGTTTGTGGGCAAACAGACTCGGCTATTGTCTCAACGCCCGCGCTTCAAAAGCATCTCTGGGGACCAGGGATCGCAGCTGTCATGGCTGAGTCCCCAGTTAAGCCGTCCTGTCTTCAGAAGGCCCCGGAATACATCCCACCCCCCAACATGATGGCGCCCTCCGCCATCTCCTGCCTTCCTTCCCTTGTTCTCCATCCAAGTCGGAATTCTATCCTGTTCAAAGCCGAAGGAAAAAGCCCACAGGGATCTTCGCCTGGGACTCTGGGGTTTTAATGAGTCGACAGATATTTAAGCTAAGCGTTTGGTATCCCCGCTGGCTGAGCCCAGCAGGGAAGTATGGAAAACTTTGCCCGCTAGCGAGGAGTTCTCCCAAGAGTGAGCCAGTGAGTCCTTTCTGCAGTTTCAGATCTCCTTGGTGTTGCTTTTTTTTGTTTTTTAATTAAGAGTTTAGGTTAAAAAAAACATTAAAGCAATAAGACCAGGCCTCATTTTGGGCAGGAGCTCACAGGAGTTGTGAGCGAGAGACCCCTAATTTCAGTTATATACGGACATCGTAATCATCGTAAACTGGAGAGCCAGTTTGGTGTAGTGGTTAAGTGTGCGGACTCTTATCTGGGAGAACCAGGTTTGATTCCCCACTCCTCCACTTGCAGCTGCTGGGATGGCCTTGGGTCAGCCATAGCCCTGGCAGAGGTTGTCCTTGAAAGGGCAGCTGCTGTGAGAGCCCTCTCCAGCCCCACCCACCCCACAGGGTGTTTGTTGTGGGGGGGAAGGTAAAGGAGATTGTGAGTCGCTCTGAGACTCTTCGGAGTGGAGGGCAGGATATAAATCCAATATCTTCATCTACCTCACAGGGTGTCTGTTGTGGGGGAGGAAGGGAAAGGAGATTGTGAGCCGCTCTGAGACTCTTCGGAGTGGAGGGCGGGATATAAATCCAATATCTTCATCTACCTCACAGGGTGTCTGTTGTGGGGGGGAAGGTAAAGGAGATTGTGAGTCGCTCTGAGACTCTTCGGAGTGGAGGGCGGGATATAAATCCAATATCTTCTTCTTCTTCTACCCGTTTGGTTGCCAGGGTGCCAGGAGAATCAACTCAGGCACATCTGCTGTGAAATGTGGGTTTTATCTACCATTTTATAAGAGACTTATGTGAATACTAACAGTGTTACAACAGCACTCTATATCTCTGGAAGAGTGCTAGCCAGAAGTACAGATGGGTTTCCAGCCGCTCCGTCCGTGCACCATCTCGGCCGTTGCAGTGGAAGAAGTTGCACCGCCAGGAACTGTCCGGGCAAGTGGTTTCCAGTCTTGACCATGAAAGCCATGTTGGCAGGCTAACATCATCAGTGACCGTCTTCCTGCAGTGCCAGACTCCACGACAGAGAAGCGAGAGGCTCATGTACTCAACAGCTGTTACATCTACATAAGGCAATCGAGCTCAGCTTAGGTGTGGACCCTGCCAGGCCGCCCAAGTCTTTGTCAAACGGAACTTTAGACAACGGACGGTGCTAGCCAGAAGAGCAGAAGAGGAAGACCAGCTTCACCTAGAGCCAGAGTTCTTTGTATAAATTGGGTGTCACCTTAGGGACCAATTTGGCCCTCTAGTGTCACCTTTAGATAAGTATGGATAGCTTGTTTAATCACCCAACACCTCCACCCATGCCATGCCCTAACTGCCATTCTGGAGCCTCCCCTTTTCCTGAGGTAACACACCATGTGACACCGCATCATGCCCCATCTGAACCAGCGTCATAATCCTTTTGCCCTCCTACCCCCTAAGGGCTTAAGGAAGACCTTATAAGCTCTGACCCTACATCCCACACGTGTGCACCTGACAGTATCACATACCCCACTGTTAGATACGCCCCCGATACCTGATCAGTTGAGGGTCCATCCCTCATCTCCTTTTTCGTCGCCATTGGAGCCTTCCTCGAAGACTACGATAGGTAATTATTACCCTGTTTGTCAATCCTTGTGTTTACCCCTGTCTATTTCAACCCTTTCTTTATTAGGACTGTATGTGTGTTGTGTGACTTTATGCCCTTGCATGTTTGCCTTTATTCTGTAATAAAACCCTTTGATTATTATATTATATCGTCTCGTTATTGGGTAACTTCCAAAGCAGATGCCTTCTGTATAAATAGGTTTTAGATCTCGCTGAAAGGCTGATTGCCCTCCACTCTAAATTCCCCCAAACCCTATTTTTAGGGCAATTGGCTTAACAGAGTGGAACCTCTAAATTGTATTGTGCTCTTTCTTTCTTTAAAAAAAAACTGTAAAGGTCGTCCCCTCTGCAGGCACCAATCGTTTCTGACTCTGGGGTGATGTTGCAACATGACGTTTTCACAGCAGACTTTTTACGGGGTGGTTTGCCATTGCCTTCCCCAGTCATCTACGCTTTCCCCACAGCAAGCTGGGCACTCATTTTACCGACTTCGGAAGGATGGAAGGCTGAGTCAACATGAGCCGGCTATCTGAACCCAGCTTCTGCCGAGATCGAACTCAGGTTGTGAGCAGAGAGCTTGGGCTGCAGTACTGCAGCTTTGCTACTCTGCGTGTGGGGCTGCTTTTCTTTCCTAACCACCCCCCCCCCAAAAAAAAACCCAACTTGCTTCTGGGCTCCATTGGTCAAACCCGCTGTGGGAATTTTGCTGAACTCTAAGATTTGACAAACTTTCTAATATTTCCCCCCACAAAAAAATGGGGAAATAACCAAAACATATCAAGCAGACAGGTGGAAATCCTCATCAGGCCACTGCGGCCACATAGGAGAAAGAAACTTAAGAATTATGAGGGGAGTAAGGTTTTATTATGACAATTCTAATTCAAGACGCATTTTAAGACAGATGCCGAGCTGATATAATCTAGTACGCCTTCCGGTGCTGTCAGGGGTATGTAGCATACGCAAATGAGTTGTCCTAATGAGCTCCGGCACCTCTTTTTCTACAATATGACCCCTGTGTAAGGAGAAGAAGATATTGGATTTATATCCCACCCTCCACTCTGAATCTCAGAGCGGCTTACAATCTCCTTTACCTTCCTCCCGCACAACAGACACCCTCTGAGGTAGATGAAGATATTGGATTTATATCCCGCCCTCCACTCCAAAGAGTCTCAGAGCACCTCACAATCTCCTTTACCTCCCCCCCCCCCCACAACAGACACCCTGTGAGGTAGATGAAGATATTGGATTTATATCCTGCCCTCCACTCCGAAGAGTCTCAGAACGGCTCACAATCTCCTTTCCCTTCCCCCCCCCCCCCCACAACAGACACCCTGTGAGGTAAATGATGATATTGGATTTATATCCCGCCCTCCACTCCGAAGAGTCTCAGAGCGGCTCACAATCTCCTTTCCCTTCCTCCCCCACAACAGACACCCTGTGAGGTAGATGAAGATATTGGATTTATATCCCGCCCTCCACTCCGAAGGGTTTCAGAGCGGCTCACAATCTCCTTTACCTTCCTCCCCCACAACAGACACCCTGTGAGGTAGATGAAGATATTGGATTTATATCCCGCCCTCCACTCCGAAGAGTCTCAGAGCGGCTCACAATCTCCTTTCCCTTCCTCCCCCACAACAGACACCCTGTGAGGTGGGTGGGGCTGAGAGAGCTCTCCCAGAAGCTGCCGAAAGGACAATCTCTGTGAGAGCTCTGGCTGACCCAAGGCCATTCCAGCAGCTGCAAGTGGAGGAGTGCAGAATCAAACCCAGTTCTTCCATATAAGAGTCCATACACTTAACTACTACACCAAACTGGCTCCAGAAGACCGGAAAAAGGGCTGTGGTTCACTGGTAGTTAGGGTTGCCGGTTCTGGTTTGGGTACTACCCAGGCCCGGAGCTAGGGGTGCCTGCGCACCTAGGCTGAACCTCGATTTTCTGTCCCTGCATTGCTTTTTCTGCATGCTGATGACATCATAATGACATCACTGCCACGTGCCTCCCTGGCCTCCTGAGCCTTGGCAGAGTCCAGAAGGCAGCGGGTGTGCTCAGAGGTGGCTCTGAGTACACTCGCTGCCTCACTCCCCCCGGACTTTGCAGAGGCCTCTCAAACCTCGGGAGCCTTGGCAGAGTCTGAAAGGCAGCGGGCGCACTCAAAGCCGACTCTGAGCACGCTCGCTGCCATGCCCCCTCACACTGCGATGGCAGCAGACGGCGGCGGACGTGGAGAGGTGGACGGCAGCGGGCGCAGGGAGAGGGGGTGCCTCATGGTGACCCTAGGGCAAGTGGCACCCTAGACGACCATCTACTTGGCCTACTCCAATGCGCTGGCCCTGGAACTACCTAAAGATCTGGTAGGTAGATCCTGGAGAGGGTGGAATTTAGAGAGGAGAGGGACCTCAGCAGGACTGAGGGGTGTGGGAAGAGAAGTATTTGTGAATTTCCTGCATGGTGCAAGGGGTTAGACTAGATGACCCTGGAGATCCCTTCCAACTCTATGATTCTATGAGATCTCCATAGGGTTCCCAAGTCCAACGCAAGAAATATCTGGGGACTTTGAGGGTGGAGCCAGAAGACATTGGGGTGGGGCCAAGAGCAAGGGTGTGACAAGCACAACTGAACTCTGAAGGAAGTTCTGGCCATCACATTTGAAGGGACTGTACTTTTAAATGCCTTCCCTCCATTGGAAATAATGAAGGAAGGGTCACCTTCTTTGGGGGCTCATAGAATTGGACCCCCTGGTTCATTTTTTTTGAAACTTGGAGGATATTTTGAAGAGAGGCACTGAATGCTATGCTGAAAATATGGTGCCTCTACCTCAACAAAACAGACCCCCCCCCTACAGAGCCCCAAATATCTGTGGATCAATTCTCCATTCTATCCTATGGGAATCGGTCTCCATAGGGTATAATGGAGTGCCCAGCAGACATTCCTCCACCCCTGCTTTCTGATGTCCCTGAAGAGGGGGAGGGCCTCCAACCTGGGATATCTCCTACTCCCGACTGGGGATTGGCAATCCTAAATCTCCAGGCACCACCTGAAGGTTGGCAACCCAACAGGTGAGTTCTTCTTTGCATGCAGATGGTTCAGTCCCTGATATGTCCAGGTATCAGGCCTTGGAGAGTCAGTCTGGTGTAGTGGTTAAGTGTGCAGACTCTTATCTGGGAGAACCGGGTTTGATTCCCCACTCCTCCACTTGCACCTGCTAGCATGGCCTTGGGTCAGCCATAGCTCTGGCAGAGGTTGTCCTTGAAAGGGCAGCTGCTGTGAGAGCCCTCACAGCCCCACCCACCTCACAGGGTGTCTGTTGTGGGGGAGGAAGGGAAAGGAGATTGTGAGCCGCTCTGAGACTCTTCGGAGTGGAGGGCGGGATATCCATCCAATATCTTCTTCATCTTCTTCTTCTGAGACAGACCATTCCTTCCCTGATAGCCACTGCCAGAGTAGATAATGTTTAGCTGGTTGCAGAGAGTACGATCAAACCATTGCTGACTTATGGAAAGCCCACAGGGATATTCATAGTCTTCAATGCGTTGCAAGATATCTAAGCTAAACATTTTCAAGGTAAGGGTTTTCAAGGCAAGAGATGAGCCGAGGTGGTTTGCTATTTGGGATGCCAGCCTCCAGGTGGGACCTGGAGATCCCCCAGAAATAAAACTCATCTCCAGACTGTGGAGATCCCATGGAGAAGATGGATGCTTTAGAGCAGGGGTGTCAAACATGCAGCCCGGGGGCCGAATCATGCCCATGAAAGGCTCCTATCAGGCCCCCGAGCAACTGGCTCTTGTCTGCTTCCTTCTCCCTCTCTCTTGCTTCCTTCTGCATCTCGGCTTGCTTTGCAAGGCTTGCTCAATCGCACAGGAGCTGCAGAGCAAAGCCTTGATTTTCTCCATTGGTAGAGACTCCTCCCTGTCCTGGTCCTCTGGGGAGGGAGGGAAAGAGCCAGAGCTTCCTTGGCCCGGTTCCCTGGATCCCAAGGGAGAAATACAAAGAAAGCATCTTTAAGACCAACAATTGTTAATGTTTTATGCATGTTTTAAGGTTGTTGTTGTTTAAAAAAAAATCTTTAGTTGTTTTTGTCTGTGTCCTTTAAAAAGTTTATATCTCTGCTACCTAATCTTAAATAGGTACACACATGGCCTGGCCTGACACGATCCTACAAGGTCTCATTTATGTCAGGTCCGGCCCTCATAACAAATGAGTTTGACACCCCTGCTGTGTAAGAAAGGAGGGTTTAAAGGAATGACCCCGCTGAGGTCCCTCTACTTCCCAGACTCCATCTCCATATTTTCAGGCGTTTCCTCCCATTTCCCACTGTTGGCCAAGGGGACCTGGCAACTCTTTTTCTCATCGTCTGCTTTGGCATAGCAACCCTGGAGATAGGGTTGCCAAGTCCAATTCAAGAAATATCTGGGGACTTTGGGGGTGGGGCCAGGAGACTTTGGGGGTGGGGCCAGGAGACTTTGGGGGTGGGGCCAGGAGACTTTGGGAGGTGGGGCCAGGAGACATGGGGCAGAGCCAGGAGCAAGGGTGTGACAAGCATAATTGAACTCCAAAGGGAGTTCTGGCCATCACATTTAAAGGGACAGCACACCTTTTAGAATGCCTTCCTTCCATAGAAAATAATGAAGGATAGGGGCACCTTCTTTTGGGGCTCATAGAATTGGACCCCCTGGTCCAATCCTTTTGAAACTTGGGAGGTATTTTGGGGAGAGGCACTAGATGCTATACGGAAAATTTGGCACCTCTGCCTCAAAAAACAGCCTTCCCAGAGCCCCTGACACCCGCGGATCAATTCCCCATCATTCCCTATGGGAATCGTTCCTGGAGGTGCATAATGGCTGTGGGGGTGGAGCTTCCCCAGCCGGCCAGCTGGCTGGGGGAGGGGGGAAGCCTGTAAAACCAGGGGATCCCCCGCTGGGACCTGGGGATTGGGAAGCCTACCTGGAGAGCCAGTTTGGTGTAGCGGTTAAGTGAGCAAGCTCTTATCTGGGAGAACCAGGTTTGATTCCCCCACTCCTCCGCTTGCAGCTGCTGGAATGTCCTTGGGTCAGTCATAACTCTGTCAGAAGCTGTTCTGGGAAGGGAAGTTTCTGTTAGAGCTCTCTCAGCCCCACCTCACTCACAGAGTGACTGTAAGCCACTCTGAGATTCGGAGTGGAGGGCAGGATATAAATCCAATTTCTTCTCCTCCTCCTTCTCCTCCCCAAATAGCAGTACTTAATGTCCATGGAGTTTTTTTAAATATATATTCAATCTTTATATATATTTAATATATATTCCATTGTAAGCTGCCTGGCCTGCCATCTGAAGCGATACAGTCCAACAAAAGCCACAGTACGTGATTCTCTGCGTGTGTATTAGAGTTCTAAAGTTTCATCGGATGGGAACTGGAAAGTGGACGTGGAGGGGCTGGGGCGAAGTGGGGTGGGGAAGGAAGAGAAAGAAAGCCCAGCACATCTGATAATCTACTGAAGGAGTGCCAAAAGTGAGTTCCAGCATTAAAAACAGAGCCAAGCTCTGGTTCGGATTAAGGGCTGAATTAATATTTCCTGGTCGAGGCCGAAGTCAGAATTCTTCCTGCGACTTTTTCGGGATGGGACAGGAAGCGTGGTTTCTGACTTCTGGGCGACCGGGCTGTCCTCCGGCCATCCAGCCATTAGACTTCAAGCAGGGGACAGAGGGCAACTAGGCTCCCTCTAGAATAGGAGAGGGCAGAAGATTAATTGTAATCAGGGCTTTTTTTTTTAATAGCAGGAACGCACAGGAATGCCGTTCCAGCTGGCTTGACATCAGGGGGTGTGGCCTAATATGCAAATGAGTTTCTGCTGGGCTTTTTCTACAAAAAGTCCTGGATGAAACAGTGGTGACATCAAGGGTGTGGCCTAATATGCAAATGAACCCCTCCTGGGCTTCTACTACAAAAAAGCCCTGTGTAAAACAATCATGATATCAGGGGGTGTGGCCACATATGCAAATAGATCCCTGCTGGGCTTTTTTTTTTTTTAAGCCCTGGTGAGGATAAAATAGAGGAGAGGAGAAGGATGTAAGCTGCTTTGAGTCTCCCTTGGGGAACAAGGCGGGGTACAAATGAATTAAATCAATAATCAGCTAGTGCTTCCTAGCTTAAAATATAGCTATTTGATTTTTCTGTTCCCACTGCCTCAATCCTCATTTCCATTTTTATCAGTTGATAAGAGAATGTCTGCTGGGACAACTCCAATGTGAATTTGTATGTGTTCACAAGGATGCCCAGTGATTGGCTCATTGCAATAGGCTCCACCCCCTGGGAGGGGCCCTTCTGGAACATCTGCTGCTGGCTCCAGCTGGTGATCCCCAAACCTCTAGCTAAAAAGAGGGATTTCAAGTATGTCCTCTTGTTGGACCTCCAGAGGAACTGTGAGCGAGGAAGGTAGACTAGGTGGACCACTGGTCTGATCCACCAGGGCTCTTCTGATGTTCTTATGAAGGCCTCAGCCTCTCTGCCCTGTTGTTGGCCCTCCAGAGGAACTGGTTGGCCTCTGTGTGAGACAGGATGCTGGACTAGATGGACCTCTGGTCTGATCCAGCAGGGCTGTTCTGATGTTCTTATGAAGGTCTTATAGGGTTGCCAAGTCCAATTCAAGAAATATCTGGGGACTTTGGGGGTGGAGCCAGGAGACTTTGGGGGTGGAGCCAGGAGACATTGGGGGTGGAGCCAAGATCAAGGCTGTGACAAGCATAATTGAACTCCAAAGGGAGTTCTGGCCATCACATTTAAAGGGACGGCACACCTTTTCAATTCCTTCCTTCCACAGGAAATAATGAAGGATAGGGGCACCTTCTTTTGGGGCTCATAGAATTGGACCTCCTCGTCCAATCTTTTTGAAACTTGGGGGGTACTTTGGGGAGAGGCACTAGATGCTATACTGAAAATTTGATGCCTCTACCCCAAAAAACAGCCCCCTCAGAGCCCCAGATACCAGCGGATCAATTTTCCATGATTTTCTATGGGAATATATCTTCATAGGGAATAATAGAGCTCCCAGCAGACATTTCCCTCCCCTCCCCCCGCTTTCTGATGACCCTGAAGCGGGGGGAAGGTCTCCAAACCGGGGGATCCCCTGCCCCTACCTGGGGATTGGCAACCCTAAGGTCTTAGTCTCTACGTCCTGTTGTTGGCCCTCCAGAGGAACTGGTTGGCCACTGTGAGAGACAGGATGCTGGACTACATGGACCACTGGTCTGATCCAGCAGGGTTCTTCTGATGTTCTTATGAAGGCCTTGGCCTCTGTGTCCTGTTGTTGGCCCTTCAGAGACAGGATGCTGGACTAGATGGACCACTGGTCTGATCCAGCAGGGCTCTTTTGATGTTGTTATGAAGGCCTTGGCCTCTCTGCCCTGCTGTTGGCCCTCCAGAGGAACTGGTTGGCCCTGTGTGAGAAAGGACGAGGACTAGATGGACCACTGATCAGGTCCACCAGGGCTCTTCTGATGTTCGGATGAGATCTACCCTCCCCTGAGCAAGCACACGGGCAACATTCTTAGGGATGTCATAGACCGAGCCTGAGATTCCCACAACACAACAATCCCAAGAAGAAACACGCATGATAACTTCTAAAGCCCATATCTGGGAATGTAAACAAAAGCACACCCTGTTACTAGTCTCTGGTGAGACATATGTCCCTGCCTCCAGGCTGCCTATGGGATGTGCTGGAATGAATTAAAATCTGTAATCTGTAGAACACCAAAACAAAACAAAAATCCCCTGAATTTTGCAATGTGGACACAGATGTATGCAAATGTCAAAATTTCCCATAGCTGGAATAGTTCTGGTTATATTAGGCAAGGCTATGGGTAAGCTAAAATGCTCAGGTGCCCGCTGTTCCCACTCGTGCCCTGCTTGCCAGTCACGAGTTCAGAGCCTATTGCAAATTTACTTCCTTTATGCCCTGCCTTTAGGGTTGCCAAGTCCGACTCAAGAAATAGCTGGGGACTTTGGGGGTGGAACCAGAAGACTTTGGGGGTGGAGCCAGGAGCAAGGCTGTGACAAGCACAATTAAACTCCAAAGGGAGTTCCGGCCATCACATTGAAAGGGATTTTTAAATGCCTTCCCTCCATTTGGAATAATGGATAGGAGCACCTTCTTTTGGGGCTGATAAAATTGGATCCCCTGGTCCAGTCTTTTTGAAACTTGGGAGGTTTTTTGAGAAGAGGCATCGGATGCTATGCTGAACATTCATTGCTATACCTCAAAAAGCAGTGCCCCCTGAGCCCCAGATACCCATGGATAATTCTACATTATACCCTATGGGAATCGGTCTCCATATAGCAGGAGTGGTCAACGGTAGCTCTCCAGATGCTTTTTGCCTACAACTCCCATCAGCCCCAGCCATTGGCCATGCTGGCTGGGGCTGATGGGAGTTGTAGGCAAAAACATCTGGAGAGCTACCATTGGCCACCCCTGCCATATAGTATAATGGAGTGCTTAGCAGACATCCCCCCTGCTTTCTGATGACCTGAAGCGGGGGGAGGGCCTCCAAACCAGGGGATCCTCTGCTCCCACCTGGGATTGGGACCCTAATCAGATCAGTGGTCCATCTCGTCCAACATCCTGTTTCACACAGTGGCCAACAAGTTCCTTTGGATGACCAAAAACAGGGCACAGAGCGTGAGCTCTTCCTCTGATGTTGCCTCCTGGGTCTGGGAATCAGAGGCTTAGTGCCTCTGAATGTGGAGGTTTCCCTCAGTCACCGTGGCTAGCAGCCATAGACAGACATCCTCCATGAGTCAATCTAATTCCCTTGTGTCAAGTAGTATTTCCTTTTGGCCATCCTGAACCTACTGCCCGTCAGCTTCATCGGATGCCCTCAAGCTCAAGTACTTGGGGGAGAGGAAGGAAAACCTCTCTTGGTCTGCTCTCTCTAGCCCACGCATAATTTTATAAACCTCTATCATGTCCCCAGGGCTTTTTTGTAACAGGAACCCCTTTGTCTATTAGGCCACACACCCCTGACATAGCCAATCCTCTTGGAGCTTACAGTAGGCCTTGGAATAAGAGCTCTGAAAGCTCTTGGAGGATTGGCTACATCAGGGGTGTGTGGCCTAATAGGCAAAGGAGTTCCTGCTACAAAAAAAGCCCTGCATGTCCCCCTTTAGTCATCTCTTTTCTAAACTGAGAAGTCCCAGGCCTATTTCCCACTCACCTTACGCCGCTCTCCCGTTTCTCCTCTCAGCGGGGATTCCTTCCGATTCCACTCTATCTGCCCTGGGGCTGCAGCTAGCGTTGGCTTTTTCGTGTGGCAAACAGTAACCTCTACGATCTACAAACCAGTTTCTGTTTGCCGTGCGAAAAAGCCCTGCTGAGAAGGAAAGAAGCCCCGCAGAGAAGAGGAACATGAGAGTGGCGTAAGGTGAATGGGATATCGGTCTCAGCTCTTCAGCTGTTCCTCCTAGGGGAGGTGGTCCACCACCTTTCTCCAAATAAGTCTTAAAACAAAAAAGGAACTCCCGGGAGATCCTTCCATGACTCCCCTGCCATCATTTCACCTGGTCCTTTCAGCTGGTGGTGAAAGGCTCTCTCACAGGTATGAACATGTGATTCAGTCTTGCTTCCCAGCGGGATTTACACTCACTAGATACCTCCCTGGGGGAAATGTATGTTTCTGACTGCAATACTAAGCCACTCCTGAATCTTACTTGCTTCTTTGCGTTTGGCCTAGCCAGCATTTTCGTTTTATCTTGCCCATTTCTGTTCCTTACAGTCGACCCCACCTTTCACAGTTTTTGCGCAGGCTTATTATTTTATTATTTATTTATTACTTTAAATTTCTATCCTGCCCTCTCCACAAGCGGACTCAGGGCGGCCGACAACATTCATATTCACGTTAAAACCAATAAAACATAATTACAAATTAAGATTTTAAAAACCATTCCGTGGTGCTGTATCACTACAATATAGGCGAGTTCTTTTCTGACAGTGATCGTCTAGTACTCGATATGATGTCGGGTGGCAGTTCTCTCCCGGTTAGATATCAAAGGCCTGTCGGAACAATTCGGTCTTACAGGCCTTGCGGAAAGTAGAGAGATCCCTCAGGGCACTTATGGCTGGCCCAAGGACCCTCCTTTGGGGTCAAATGGGACTCCTCTTTCCTTCCCCGCCCCCCCCCCCCCCACTCCAGCGAGTTGGATCCAACCCTGTAGAGCAGGAGTCCCCAATCTTTTCAAGCCTGGGGGCACCAATGGAATTCTGTCACAATAGAGCGGGCAGAAAGGCCACCACAAAATGGCGGCTGCAACAGGAGGAGCCCACCACAAAATGGCTGCAACAGATTGCCGCCAGTCACACAGAGAAGATCCTGATGCTGTGGTGGCAGCTGCTGTCCAAGCAATATTTTTTAAAACCAGCACAAACAATCAAATTTCCAGGCACCACATTGGGAAGCTGGTTGGTCATTGTGTGGGAAAGGATGCTAGACTGCGGATCTGATCCAGCAGGGCTCTTCTGATGTTTTTATAAAGGATTCAGCCTCTATGCCCTGTAGTTGACTGTTCAGAGGAACTGATTGGCCACTGTGTGGGACAGGATGCTGGACTAGATGGACTACTGGTCTGATCCAGCAGGGCTCTTCTGATGTTCTTATGAAGGCCTTGTTCTCTATATCCTGTTGTTGGCTGTCCAGAGGAACTGGTTGGTCAATGTGTGAGACATGATGCTGGACCAGTGGTCTGATCCAGCAGGGCTCTTCTGATGTTCTTATCAAGGCCTTCACCTCTCTGCCCTGTGGTTGGCCCTCCAGAGGAGCTGGTTGACCACTGTATGAGACAGGATGCTGGACTAGATGGACCACTGGTCTGATCCAGCAGGCTTCTTGTGATGTTCTTATGAAGGCTTTGACCTCTGTGCCCTATTGTTGGCCATTCAGAGGAACTGGTTGGCCACTGTGTGGGACAGGATGCTGGACTAGATGGATTACTGGTCTGATCCAGCAGGGCTCTTCTAATGTTCTTATGAAGGCCTTGGTCTCTATATCCTGTTGTTGGCTGTCCAGAGGAACTGGTTGGTCAATGTGTGAGACATGATGCTGGACCACTGGTTTGATCCAGCAGGGCTCTTCTGATGTTCTTATCAAGGCCTTGGCCTCTCTGCCCTGTTGCTGGCCCTCTGGAGGAGCTGGTTGGCCACTGTGTGAGACAGGATGCTGGACTAGAGGGACCACTGGTCTGATCCAACAGGGCTCTTCTGATGTTCTTATGCAGAGGCAGGCAATGGCAAGCCACCTCTGTTTGCCTCTTGCCTTGAAACCCCTACGGGGTCACCACTAAGTTGGCTCTGACTTAATAGCGCTTTCCACCTTCACCCAATAGAGGCTTTCAAACAGGACCCAGAAAAGCACAACTATGTAATTCCTTTTCTTTGGGGTGCGGAGGGAGGGTGAGCATTGCGAGAGCTTTCATCCCCGCTCTTGTCTTTGCTATTTGTCCCATTCCGTTCCATTCTCTTTATGGCATCTTTTATTATCTTATGATGTCATCCCTGTGCAAAAACAGCCTGAACTCTCAGATTTCATCCATTTGGCCTGGGCTGGAGGGAATTCAGCCCAGTTTGGTGCTGCCTGCGAAAACACCACCAAAGCAACTTCGGCTTTTGGATCCACCCAGGACGGTCCTGAAATACGGCCGCACCCCTAAGAAGAAGGGAAGGCGGCATCTTCTTTCCTCTCCTCTTCTCCCCTTCCATCTCCCTGGGGCGGTGGAGCGATGGTTCCAATTTAGCGGATCCTTCTGCCAATGCCTCTATCTCTCTAATCTGTTTGTCTTCCAAAGCCATTAAGCTGAGGCACAGCCCGGTAACGGCTCCTACCCGAATCCTCACCTTGGCTCTCTCCCCAACTCCTAATCAGTGGGATTCACTTTGGGGGTCTGCGAGGGTTGCCAATCCCCAGGCGGGAGACAGGGGATCCCCTTTTTTGGAGGCCCTCCCTCTGCTTCAAGCTCATCAGAAAGCAAGGGGTGGGGGGAGGGAAATGTCTGCTGGGCACTCCATTATTCCCTATGGAGACCAATTCCCATAGGGTATAATGGATCATTGATCTGTGGGTATCTGAGGCTCTGGATGGGCTTTTTTCCTGAGGCTGGGGCACCAAACTTGCAGCATAGCTTCCGATGCCTCTCCTCAAAATACCTTCTAAGTTTCAAAAGGATTGGACCAGGGGGCCCAATTCTATGAGCCCCCTCAGAAAGTGCCCTTATCTCTCATTGTTTCCAATGGAGGCAAGGCATTTAAAAGTTGTGTGGTCTCTTTAAATGTGATAGACAGAACTCCCTTCAGAGTTCAATCATGCTTGTTGTAACCTTGATTCTGGCTCCACCCCCAATGTCTCCTGGCTCCACCCCCAAAGTCCCCAGAAATTTCCTGAACTGGACCTGGCAACCCTCAGGCCTAGGGTTGCCAATCCCCAGGTGGGGGCAGGGGATCCCCTGGTTTGAAGGCCCTCCCCCCGCTTCAGGGTCATCAGAAAGTGTGGGGGGGAATGTCTGTTGGGCATTCCATTATTCCCTGTGGAGACCGATTCCCACAGGGTATAATGGATCATTGATCTGTGGATATCTGGGGCTCTGAAGAGGCTGCTTTTTTTAGATAGAGGCACCAAACCTGCAGCATACCACCTGATGCCTCTCCTCAAAATACCCTCCAAGTTTCAAAAAGATGGGACCAGGGGGTCCAATTTTATGAGCCTCCAAAGAAGGTGTCCCTGTCCTTTATTTCCAGCGGAGGGCAGGCATTTAAAAGGTGTGCGGTCCCTTTCAATGTGATGGCCGGAACTCCCTTTGCAGTTCTGTCATGCTGGTCACACCCTTGCTCCTGGCTCCACCCCCAATGTCTCCTGGCTCCACCCTCAAAGCGCCTAGATATTTCTTGAATTGGACCTGGCAACTCTCAGGCCTCATTCTCTTCTCCTGTCGCAGCAGCTGCAAGGGCTGGGAGAAGACGGCGGAAGGCAGGAGGGAAAGGGAGGAGAGGTTAGCAGGCTAAACAATTACACGTTTGATTCCAACGCGTCTGATTGCCAACATCTGCCTCTTCCCCCCGTCCCCCGCAAGGCTGCTAATGGTTGCCGGGGGGTCAAAGGGAGCACTTAATGGGTTGTCAAGGGGGAAATGGTGACCTGCGCATCCAACAGAGTGGATCACCTTTCACGGAGCAGCGCTGCCAGCGGGCCGCTTGCTGGGGGTTGCCGACGTCCTTGCTGGATCCAATTAAGGCCAATCTCCAGGAAGACGTAGGGAAAGTTATGCAAGAAAGAGCCAGGAAACGGCCGCGGGCTGTCGCTCCAGATTACGGTGCGCGCTTCAACCAGGAGCTGGCCAGGTGAGGGTGCTCCTGGATTTGCAGGAATGCAAAGGGAGAAAGAGACAGGCTCCCTGGGGAGGGGCCTGTGGATGAGTGGCAGAGCATCTGCTTGGTGTGCCAAAGGTCCCAGGTTCAATCCCCGGAGTGGGTGTAAAGTGCCATCAAGTCACAGCAGTTTTATGGGAAGTGAGAAGCTGAGGTGGTTGGCTGTGGCCTTCCTCTGCAGAGCCTTCCTCGGTGGTCTTCCTTCCAAACACCAACCCTGCTTAGCTTCCCCCAGCAAGGGGCTTTCAAGGCAAGGGGGGAGCAGAGGTGGTTGGCCATGGCCTTCCTCTGCAGAGCCTTCCCCGGTGGTCTCCCTTCCAAGCACCAACCCTGCTTAGCTTCCCCCAGCAAGGGGCTTTCAAGGCAAGGGGGGAGCAGAGGTGGTTGGCCATGGCCTTCCTCTGCAGAGCCTTCCTCGGTGGTCTCCCTTCCAAGCACCAACCCTGCTTAGCTTCCCCCAGCAAGGGGCTTTCAAGGCAAGGGGGGAGCAGAGGTGGTTGGCCGTGGCCTTCCTCTGTACAACCTTCCGTGGTGGTCTCCCATCCAGGAACTGACCCTGCTTAGCTCCCAAGATCAGATGAGATCAGGCTATGCTGTGGTGCCTTTCTTTGTGCTGCGATTCCTGGTAGTTCCAGTTAAAAGGATGAGATATTAGGTGATGTGGAAGATCTTTACCTGAAACCCCGGGGAGCTGCTGCCAGCCTGAGTAGGCAATACTGACCTTGAGGGACCAAGGGTCTAATTCAGCATAAGGCAGCCTTGTGGGTCCATTCAGGACTAAGTGTGTGGAACGCGTAGCAAATAACGGAAGGTGCACAAGAGTAGAATGTTAGAAGAGACTGGAGATGTTTCCTGCTCAGTCCCCCAAGATTGCGAATACCATAGAGCAAGACAGACAGATGGGTGGATATCTGCCTCCTTCCTGTCTAGATGACTCTCGAGATCCCTTCCAACTCTATGATTCTATGATTCTATTCCGCTATCACTCACCCTCTCTAATTGGTAGAATGTAATCCAGGGAACTAAACAAGAACTAAAATATATGTAAATTTGATGGAGGGATAGACCTATGTTGCAGATAGACAGACAATTGCGTTTTTAGATACATGTGTCTTTAAGACGGAAGATGGAACCTTGGCGTTTAAAATCTATAGGAAACCTACAGATAAGAATGTCCCTTTACGTTTTAGTTCTTGTCATCCTGTACATTTAAGAGCTAATTTGCCCTACAGTCAATTGGTTAGGGCTAAACGTAATTCGACTAGGGGACAAGATTTTGAACAGGAGAGGGACAGGATTTGTGAAAAATTCAAATCCCGAGGTTCTCCTAGTAGGATTTTAACTAAGGCAGTTTCAAGAATCAGTCAGACACATAGGTCTTTGCTCTTTGATAGCTCCCGGAGGACACGGGAAAGGAACGCTGGGAATAATATAACCTGTGCCATGCAGTTTTCCCCTTTGTGTCAGTCCATTTATAACATTATTAAAAAAATTTGGTTTCTGGTGAGAGATTTACCAGGGTGTCAGGAAATACCCAAAATGGGGTTTAGTAGAACTAAGAATTTAGGAGATTGTTTGTTTAGAGCCGATATTGTACAGCCTGAGCGGGAGATGGTTAGGACCGGGGGGGGGGCACTTTAAATGCAGTGCCTGTTTAGCTTGCGGTCTTTCGCTGCAGATGTCTGTGTTTGTGCATCCAGAGACTGGGTATAAAATATATCTGACGGCTACCACTACTTGTGCTACATAGAGATGTATTTATGTGATTTTGTGCCCGTGTAAAAAAAATGTATTTGGGGTCCACCATACGTGCTATTTGTACATGTGTGTTGGAACATAACTCTAGACTGAAGAATCGTGTGGTAGATGCTCCTTTGGTAGAGCACTTTATACGGTTTAACCATGAACCAGACTCTTTACGTTTTTGTGTACTTCTTAAGTTTCCAACGCGATTGCAGGGTAGGATGGATTGCGGTAGGTGATTACATCAACAGGAAATGCGCATGATCTTTACATTGAGGACGTTGTTTCCTCCTGGTCTCAACAGTGACTGGGATTTAGCATGTTTTTTTTTATAATGTATGCTGTAAGTGTATGTGTTTTGGGCATCAGTTATATATTGGCTTTGAAAATGACTGTGGCTGGGTACTCTGTAGCTTTAAGGAACATTTTGAATTGTTGCACCTGTTGCACATAAGTAGGGTTGCCAATCCCCAGGTGGGGGCAGGGGATCCCCCGGTTTGGAGGCCCTCCCCCCGTTTCAGGGTCGTCAGAAAGCGGGGGGAGGGGAGGGAATAGTCTTCTGGGAACTCTATTATTCCCTATGGAGATTTATTCCCATAGAAAATCATGGAGAATTGATCCCTGGGTATCTGGGGCTCTGGGGGGCCCCCTGCTTTTTGGGGTAGAGGCACCAAATTTTCAGTATAGCATCTAGTGCCTCTCCCCAAAATACCCCCCAAGTTTCAAAAGGATTGGACCAGGGGGTCCAATTCTATGAGCCCCAAAAGAAGGTGCCCCTATCCTTCCTTATTTCCTAAGGAAGGAAGGAATTGAAAAGGTGTGCCATCCCTGTAAATGTGATGGCCAGAACTCCCTTTGGAGTTCAATGATGTTTGTCACAGCCTTGATCTTGGCTCCACCGCTAATGTCTCCTGGCTCCACCCCCAAAGTCCCCAGATGTTTCTTGAATTGGACTTGGCAACCCTACATATAAGCCATTCAGTATGATTCATTGTAGCATCTTTCTGGTGTTCGCTTAGAAACAAGTCGGCTATGTTGGCCTAATACTTAAGAAAATTGCTAAGGGGTTTGCTGATTTTATTCAGCGTTTAAAATGTTTTTATGGCTTATATGCAGGTGGTTTTATTGTATCATTGTATACTTTTTTATTATGTCATTCAGGATTATCGCAGCTTGAAGAAGCTTACGCGAAACAAGGGTTCGGTAGGACCTTGTCCTTGGAAGTTTGGATTATTGGCTGCATCTTTGGACAGACATTAATCGTCTGGAGTACTACACCAGGATTCCATGGAATGTATTGAAAATTTTACCACAAAAGGAAAAAAGGGCTCTTGGTGTCATTGCTTCCGGTTTGTACTAAGGACAGAATGTTAAGGTTGCTTTGGTGTAATTTATGATGGTGAAATTTATATATGAGCGTGCTAATTTATGTTGACTTTGTATAATTTAATAATAGAAGCTGGTTTTCACGGTGGGCTATCTGCCTTTGATTTTCTTGTCCTTTTGCCGTGTTACTCCTTGTGTGTTGTCCAGCTGGGGGCAAGGGATCCCCCGGTTTGGAGGCCCTCCTCCTGCTTCAGGGTCATCAGAAAGTGGAGGGGAGGGAGGGAAATGTCTGCTGGGCGCTCCATTATTGCCTATGGAGATCAATTCCCATAGGGAATAATGGAGAATTGATGCACGGGTATCTGGGGCTCTGAGGTGGGGCTGTTTTTTGAGGTAGAGGCACCAAATTTGCAGCATAGCATCCAGAGCCTCTCCCCAAAATACTCTCCAAGTTTCAAAAGTATTGGACCATGGGATACAATTCTATGAGCCCCAAATAAGGTGCCTATCCATTATTTCCAATGGAGGGAAAGCATTTAAAAGGTATGCAGGCCCTTTAAATGTGATGGCCAGAACTCCCTTGGAGTTCAGTCATGGTTGTCACAGCCTTGCTCCTGGCTGCACCCTCAATGTCTCCTGGCTCCACCCCCAAAGTCTCCTGGCTTCACCCCCCAAAGTCCCCAGATATTTCTTGAATTGGACTTGGCAACCCCTAAGCAGCGTGGCGTCGCCTCCTGAAACCGAATGAAACAGACGGCCTACTATGAATCGGAAGCCATCCTAGTTAGTTAGAACAGTTAGTCACTCTTTCTCTCCGCTACACTTAAAATGTTGTATTTCCTTAAATAAATAGACCATTATTGGTTCTTTAATTTGAAGGAAAGGCTTTCCGTGCAATTTGTTAAGAAAGTGTGGTAAACATTCCTTTAGGCCTCGCTGTTGTGCTGAAGTCTCCGAAGGAGCACTCTGCTAAGTGAAGATAAGAAGAGCCGCCTGTTCAGTGCAGCCATCCTAAACTGGATACAACAGAGAACTGCCCACTCTCTGGCCGTCCCTTGCTCTTACGCCTTTAACATCGGCTTGAGCTGCAGACACCAGCAGTTGCTCATATGGTTGCCATATCGCACACCAATCCTCCTGGAGCTTACAGTAGGCCCTGTGCTAAGAGCCCTGTAAGCTCTTGGAGGATTGGCTGCAACAGGGGTGTGTGGCCTAAGATGCAAAGGAGTCCCTGCTACAAAAAAAGTCCTAGTGACAACTGCTTTTTTGCTCGTGCCCATCGCAACCCTATGCCAATGGACCAGGGGCCTTCTGCCTTTCTCTCCAAACACAGGAAGCAACATTCAGCCCATCCTGGGGAGTTTGGTGTGCTAGCATCCTGCGCTCTATCATCCTGCTTGTCCACTCCTCTTTCTCTCCAAGGTCACAGTCATTGAATTCATCGGAAGATGCTCTTCTACTGAGCCACAGCCCCTCCCCTGAGTACTGTCTACACAAATTGGCAGTGACTTGTCAAGGCAGGGTCTCTGGCAGAGGTCCTTCCCAATTCCTCCTTGCCTGGTCTCACTGAGCCAGGTTCCCTCCTCTTCCAAGTCTGTTATATGCCGGGATGGAATTCTAGCAGGTGCTCCTTTGCATATTAGGCCACACACCCCTGATGTAGCCAATCCTCCAAGAGCTTACAAGAAAGCCTTGTAAGCTCTTGGAGGATTGGCTACAGCAGGGTGTGTGGCCTAATATGCAAAGGAGCTCCTGCTAGAATCCCACCCCTGGGTATATATATGGAAGACCAGCAGGGGTCATTTTGTAGAAAAAGAGGCGCCAGAGCTCATTAAAACAACGTATTTGCATCACTCATCCCTGACATCACTGGAAGGTGGACTAAATTATATCAGCTCAGCATCTACCTTAAAATGCTTCTTGAACTAGAATTCATAAGACAACCTGGCTCCCATCAGACTTTTAAAATTACATTCTATGTGGCCATAGTGGCGCGAGAAAGATTTCCATCTGTCTGCTTTATATGTTTGGGTTATTTTCCCATTTTTTTGTGGGGGGAAATATTAGAAAGTTTGCCAAATCTTAGCATCCAGCAAAAGTCTCACAGGGGGTTTGAACCATGGGGCCCAGAAGCAAGGATTTGGAGCAGAGTGGTAAAGCTGCAGTACTGCAGTCCAAACTCTCTGCTCACGACCTGAGTTCAATCCCTGTGGAAGCTGGGTTCAGGTAGCTGGCTCAAGGTTGACTCAGCCTTCCATCCTTCCGAGGTCGGTAAAATGACGACCCAGCTTGCTGGGGGGAAAGTGTAGATGACTGGGGAAGGCAATGGCAAACCACCCCGTAAAAAGTCTGCTGTGAAAATGTTGTGATGCGACGTCATCCCAGAGTTGGAAACTAGTGCTAACACAGGGGACTACCTTTACTTTTTTAAGAAAGAAAGAGCACCTGAAATTTAGAGGTTCTGTTAGCTCCTGCCCAAAATGAGGCCTGCCACTGAGACGGTAACTGGGAACAGCTTCTAAAACATCACGCAAACGCAGAGCGTGATGAGAGCAAACCCTCAAAGCTAATGTTTAGGGCTCCGAGCTTTCATTTGGTAATTGGCGCAATTAATCAACTAAAGCTTTAATTACAGGTTCGAATTTGTGCAGTGAGGCTGGCAATTAAAGAGCCCAAGACTGCTCTCGCTATCAACTCTCGGAATTCTCTGCAGGCGAACGGGTAGTTAAAGTTGAACCGACACACGACCCAGTCCTGGTTCCCAGCTGTCTCGTGCAATGCTGCAGCACACATCTCCCCAGTGGTGCATGTGCCTTATCGCACACCCGGTTGGAAGGTTTCCTTCCTCCCCTGCTCCCCTAATTCCTCCTCCGTCCGCAAGGCCAGGAATTGATCCGTGGAGAGATCAATCTCCGATCCAGATGCGGAGTCTCATGGCCCGTTTCCTCCAGCTGCTCTGAGCTACGGACGTGACTTTTCTCATGGCCAGATGTGCACTGAAGCATTCCCCCCTCGCCAGGTGTTGCGGCTGATGTATGCGCATCGTTACGGGCCTGGCAAAGGATGAGAGATGATTCTGGCTCTCGGCCCAAATTGGCGTCCCGCACGCCTTGCAGACGGACACCTCGCCTGGAGTAAAAAAACAAGGCCCGTGAGACATTCTGGCTCCGGCTCCCCTGCCCACCTTCTCACCCTTGGTGGTCTCCAATGTTAATTGCTGAGCAGTCAGGTTAGAATGGATAAAAGGAAGTCCTTCTTCACTCAAAGGGTGATTAAGACATGGAATTCACTGCCATAGGAGGGGGTGGCAGCTACATGCATAGATGGTTTCAAGAGGGGTCATGCAGCTAGGGCCTAGGAAGGCCTTCTACTGGCTGCTACCACTTTGATAAGGGTCGCATGGGAGAGCCCAGAGCACCCAGTCATCCCTGTATCTTCCTTGGAGAGACAGTTTGGTGCAGTGGTTAAGTGTGTGGACTCTTATCTGGGAGAACCAGGTTTGATTCCCCACTCCTCCACTTGCACCTGCTAGCATGGTAGGCTTCCCAATCCCCAGGTCCCAGAGGGGGATCCCCCGGTTTTACAGGCTTCCCCCCTCCCCCAGCCAGCTGGCCGGCGGGGGAAGCCCCGCCCCCAGAGTCATCATGCACCTCCATGAACGATTCCCATAGGGAATGATGGGGAATTGATCTGCGGGTATCGGGGGCTCTGGGGGGGGGCTGTTTTTTGAGATAGAGGCACCAATTTTCAGTATAGCATCTAGTGCCTCTCCCAAAAATACCTACCAAGTTTCAAAAAGGTTGGACCAGGGGTCCAATTCTATGAGCCCCAAAAGAAGGTGCCCCCATCCTTCATTATTTCCTATGGAAGGAATGCATTTAAAAATTTGTGCAGTCCCTTTAAATGTGATGGCCAGAACTCCCTTGAAGTTCAATTATGCTTGTCACACCCTTGCTTTTGGCTCCGCCCCCAATGTCTTCTGGCTCCACCCCCAAAGTCCCCAGATATTTCTTAAATTGGACTTGGCAACCCTATAGCATGGCCATGGGTCAGCCATAGCTCCGGCAGAGGTTGTCCTTGAAAGGGCAGCTGCTGTGAGAGCCCTCTCCAGCCCCACCCACCTCACAAGGTGTCTGTTGTGGGGGAGGAAGGTAAAGGAGATTGTGAGCCGCTCTGAGACTCTTCGGAGTGGAAGGCAGGATATAAATCCAATATCTTCCATCTACCTCACAGGGTGTCTGTTGTGGGGGAGGAAGGGAAAGGAGATTGTGAGCCGCTCTGAGACTCTTTGGAGTGGAGGGCGGGATATAAATCCAATATCTTCCATCTACCTCACAGGGTGTCTGTTGAGGGGGCGGTTAAAGGAGATTGTGAGTCGCTCTGAGACTCTTCGGAGTGGAGGGTGGGATATAAATCCAATATCTTCATCTACCTCACAGGGTGTCTGTTGTGGGGGAGGAAGGGAAAGGAGATTGTGAGACTCTCTGAGACTCTTTGTAGTGGAGGGCGGGATATAAATCCAATATATTCTTCTTCTTCTTATTATTATTATTAGTAAATATCTTTAACTGTGACCAAGCAGTTGTGAGGATCCAGGCAGATAAACAACAGCAACAATTTATTTACAGTACTCAAACAGTTATAAGTGGGTGATAAACATTCAGTTCGATAGTGAAATATATATATAGCAAAGGTGGTGCAAAACAAAAAGAAAAGCCCTAATGCGACTTGCTAAATGTTCCCTGCTTTAATACCAGAACTCACTACCTTGGGTAAGGGATCTCTCCTGCTGCCTGCTCTCCTGCAGCCTTTCCCAGAGAGAACACATCGTGTATGTGCTTGGCCAGTTTGGTGTAGTGGTTAAGTGTGCGGACTCTTATCTGGGAGAACCGGGTTTGATTCCCCACTCCTCCCCTTGCAGCTGCTGGAATGGCCTTGGGTCAGCCATAGCTCTCGCAGGAGTTGTCCTTGAAAGGGCAGCTGCTGTGAAAGCCCTCTCAGCCCCACCCACCTCACAGGGTGTCTGTTGTGGGGGAGAAAGATAAAGGAGATGGTAAGCCGTTCTGAGTCTCTGATTCAGAGAGAAGGGCAGGGTATAAATCTGGAGTCTTCTTCTTATGTTTTCCTTCCAGGTCCCACCATCTCTGGGCCAGTTTCCTTCCAAAACACCACCCAATCAGAGGGACAGATGGGATCCTGGGAAATGTAGGCTTTCTGAAATAACTCTTAGGCAGGCTTTTCTGGAAGGAGCCCTGTGGCGCAGAGTGGTAAAGCTGCAGTACTACAGTCCAAACTCTGCTCACGGCCTGAGTTCGATTCTGGTGGAAGCTGGGTTCAGGTAGCCAGCTCAAGGTTGACTCAGCCTTACATCCTTCCGAGATCGGTAAAATGAGTACCCAGCTTGCTGGAACTAGAGTGTAAATGACTGGGGAAGGCAATGGCAAACCACCCCATTAAAAAGTCTACCGTGAAAATGTGATGCGAGGTCACCCCTGAGTCAGAAACGACTGGTGCTTGCACAGGGGACTACCTTTTTAGGCTTCTCTGGAGCCTGTAGGCCTCACTAGGCCCAGGATCATGACAAGGGGATTGGATAAACATATGGAGCAGAGGTCCATCAGTACTATTAGCCACAAGGTATAGATGGAACTCTCTGTCTGGGGCAGGGATGCTCTGTATTCTTGGTGCTCAGGAGGGGCAACAGTGGGAGGGCTTCTAGTGTCCTTGCCCCAGTGATGGACTTCTTGATGGCACTTGTTTTTTTGGCCACTGTGTGACACAGAGTGTGGGACTGGAGGGGCCATTGGCCTGATCCAACAGGGCTTCTCTTATGTTCTTCTGTGACACAGAGTGTTGGACTGGAGGGGCCATTGGCCTGATCCAACAGGGCTTCTCTTATGTTCTGCTGTGACACAGAGTGTTGGACTGGATGGGCCATTGGCCTGATTCAACATGGCTTCTCTTATGATCTTCTGTGACAGAGTGTTGGACTGGATGGGCTACTGGCCTGATCCAACATGGCTTCTCTTGTGTTCTTATGTGACACAGAGTGTTAGACTGGATGGGCCAGTGGCCTGATCCAACATGGCTTCTCTTATGTTCTTATGTGACACAGAGTGTTGGACTGGATGGGCTACTGGCCTGATCCAACATGGCTTCTCTTATGTTCTTCTGTGACACAGAGTGATGGACTGGATGGGCCAGTGGCCTGATCCAACATGGCTTCTCTTATGTTCTTATGTGACACAGAGTGTTGGACTGGATGGGCCACTGGCCTGATCCAACATGGCTTCTCTTGTGCTCTTATGTGACACAGAGTGTTAGACTGGATGGGCCACTGGCCTGATCCAACATGGCTTCTCTTATGTTCTTACGTGGAGGCCAAGCCGACTCCTGTTCTTATTCCAGCGCTAATATTAAGCCATGGCTGCAGCCGGCGATGCATCGACCTGTCAGGATGTCACCAGTGACAGACGGGCCCTGCAGTCCTGTGGGAAAGCATCCTTCGGTCTCAGTTTCCCCCAAGGAACCCGCCTTCCCGCTCTCTCCCCACCGCCGTCATGCTGCAAATACAGTTGCCAGATCAAGTGTCAGCACCAGAGAGGCTCTTCCAGAGACACTTCCCGCTGCTGAGAAGCCTTCGCCCGTCAACCGAGGCAGTCAAAGCACTGGAATCTGTCGGATGACGGGCAGGCAGGAGCTCCCCCGGAAGGCACTGATTGCGAGAGGAGCCGATAGGTGGACAAACGCTATGGAGAATCCGCTGGAGAGCATGAGCTAATGCCGGAGATGTGGAGATAGGCCACAGGTCTGAGAGGCTGACGTTCTCCTTTTTTGGGGACCTGTGACGGTCCCAGGGAGAAAGGCAAATCCTAATAAGGTAGCTCGCTTTGAATTCCTGCTGTTGTGTGACTGATTTGACGCATCCGGTAAATTGGTCATCTGCATGTTTGGGGTTTGCTGCAATTGAGAAGGAGGCTGCATGCAGTTAGGGTTGCCAGCCCCCAGGCGAAAGATCTGCATACAAGAGACTGGTTCTTTTGGACTAAGGCGTCAGTTTAACAAGCTCAAGGGCTATTTCAAAACGTACACTTTGTTGTGTGTCATCATTTGTATGTGCCTTTAAGAATTGTTACGTCACAACGAGTGCTTTTCATGCACCGTTTTAATATTTTCACAGAGAGCACGAAGGATAAAAATCTATCAATTATCTATTATGAGAACAATGCGTGGTCTATACGTTTTTCTGCAGCACATAAGGCTTTGTGCCCAGTGTTGTGCTTGGTGTTTTCGGTGTTCGTCACACAGCCTTCTCTTTTTATTGTGAGCCTCCAGGCAGGGCCTGGAGATCTCCCAGAATTACAGTTGATTTCCAGATTATATAAATCCAGGGCTGCTGCTTCTTTTTTTTGAGCAGGAAGGCACAGGGACGCAGTTCCAGTTGGCTTGGTGTCAGGGGTGTGGCCTTATATGCAAATGAGCCCCTGCTGGGCTTTTGTGGAAGGAGCCCTGGGTGAAACAATGGCGATATCAGGGGGTGTGGCCCAATATGCAAATGAGTCCCTTCTGGGCTTTTGTGGAAGGAGCCCTGTGTGAAACAATGGCGATGTCAGGGGGTGTGGCCTAATATGCAAATGAGTCCCTGCTGGGCTTTTGTGGAAGGAGCCCTGTGTGAAACAATGGCGATGTCAGGGGGTGTGGCCTAATATGCAAATGAGTCCCTGCTGGGCTTTTGTGGAAGGAGCCCTGTGTGAAACAATGGCGATGTCAGGGAGTGTGGCCTAATATGCAAACGAGTCCCTGCTGGGCTTTTGTAGAAGGAGCCCTGTGTGAAACAATGGCGATGTCAGGGGGTGTGGCCTAATATGCAAATGAGTCCCTTCTGGGCTTTTGTGGAAGGAGCCCTATGTGAAACAATGGTGATGTCAGGGGGTGTGGCCTAATATGCAAATGAGTCCCTGCTGGGCTTTTGTAGAAGGAGCCCTGTGTGAAACAATGGAGAAGTCAGGGGTGTGGCCTAATATGCAAATGAGTCCATGTTGGGCTTTTTCTTCCCAAAAAGCCCTGCATAGGTCTGTTCCCTGTGGCTGCTTTAGTGAGTGGGCTGCCTAAACATCCTGCTGAGGTTCCTGTTAAAGATCCAGGAATTTCCCAGCCTGGAGTTGGCAACTCTAGCTGTGCACATGGTGCTGTATAAACTTTAAGAAATAGCCAGACCCCTGCTGGATTTAATGGAGCAAGCCAAAACATAACGGTGGACGAAGTGGGAAACTCGGATTTGAACATCTAAGGATTTGCATTGTGATGCTCTAAACTGCAGGTGAGGGACAGAGATGGTACTCAGCTGTATGACCCTAAGGTTACCAACCTCCAGGTGGTGGCTGGAGAGCTCCTGGGATGACAAGAGATCAATTCACCTGGAGAAAATGGCCACCTTGGGAGGTGCATTGTATGGCATAAGACCCTACTAGAACCTAGAGAGTCAGTTTGGCGTAGTTGTTAAGTGCGCGGACTCTTATCTGGGAGAACCGGGTTTGATTCCCCACTCCTCCCCTTGCAGCTGCTGGAATGGCCTTGGGTCAGCCGTTGCTCTCGCAGGTTGCTCTCGCAGGTTCTTGAAAGGGCAGGTTCTGTCAGAGCTCTCCCAGCCCCTCCCACCTCACAGGGTGTCTGTTGTGGGGAAGGGGGGAGGTAACGGAGATTGTGACCACTCTGAGATTTAGAGTACTGGGTGGAATATAAATCCAATATCATCATCATTGTCGTCGTCTTCTTCTTTATTTATTTAATAGGCTTATATTCCACCTTTTCCCGTAAACAGGCTCAAGGCGGATCACAACATATAAAAATATCAATAAAAACCTACATATCAAAGTTAAAACATCAATTTAAAATGAACAGTAAAAACAATAAATAAATAAAACGCACCACCGGCGGACAGGGCACAGCATACCAATAACCAGTTGTAGGCCCACCTTAAACGATGGCAATAACAATAGGACAGCACTGTTATACAGCATGATGTCATCACATCTTCTTCTGAAGCCCCTCCCCTTCCCAAACCCCGCACTCCTCAGGCTCCACCCCCAAAATCTCTTGGGATGTCTCAGCCCTGAGCTGGCAACCCTATAACAAGCATCTCCAAAAAAGGGTCCAGGCAAATAGGTGTGAAAAACCTCAGCTTGAGACCCTGCAGAGCCGCTGCCAGTCTGAGAAGACAATACTGACTTTGATGGACCAAGTGTCTGATTCAGCATAAGGCAGCTTCATATGTTCAAGCCCCCCAAAGTGAATTTGCACAACTCATCACTGACCATATCCCAAAGTCGGCCTTCCACTCTTCCTGGCTCCCCCCTGATGCCTGGAACCATGTCCCTGATTTTCCAGTTTAGCGTTGCCAGCCTCCAGGTGGTGACTGGAGATGTCTCAATATTACAACTGATCTCCCGCTGACGGAGATCAGTTCGCTGGAGAAAATGGCTGCTTTGGAAGGCAGACTCTATGGCACTATAACCCAGGGGTGGCCAACGGTAGCTCTCCAGATGTTTTTTGCCTACAACTCCCATCAGCCCTAGCCAGCATAGCCAATGGCTGGGGCTGATGGGAGTTGTAGGCAAAAAAACATCTGGAGAGCTACTGTTGGCCACCCCTGCTATACAGTCCTCCCTCCAAGGCAGGGCCAGCTCACCCACGGCAATTAAGCATTTGCCTAGGGCGCCAGGCAGGGGGACACCAAATTGGGCTCTCCCCCTCCCTCCCGGCACCCAAGACAAATGCCTAATTGCCGTGGGGCAGTTAGGTGACGGGCAGGCCACCTCTCCCCTCCCCCCGTGGCACACCCAGATGGCAGCCTCGTGTTTACCCGCTTTGGTGGGCATCAGAATAGCGATCTCTCTTAACAGAGGGCAGAATGAGGCTTTGCTCCCCCCTCACTTCCTGATCCAGAAGGGAGGGGTGACAGCGAAATCTCTTCCTGCTTCTATTAAGAGAAGGGTCTATTGCAACGGTGGCCGAACTGAATAAGCACAAGACTAGCGTTGCTACTCTGGGCTACACTGGAGAGGTCGGGGGCGGAAGGGGGTGGGCAGTAAGTCTGCCTGGGGCACCACACTCCCTAGGGCCGGCTCTGCTCGAAGGCAGCCATTTTCTCCAGGGGAGCTGATCTCTGCCCACTGGAGATCAGTTGTAAAAACGGGAGCTCTCCAGGCCTCACCTGGAGGCTGGCAACCCTACTAGGGTTGCCAAGTCGAATTCCAGAAATATCTGGGGACTTTGGGGGTGGAGCCAGGAGACTTTGGGGTGGAGCCAGGAGCAATGGTGTGACAAGCATGACTGACCTCCAAAAGGAGTTCTGGCCATCACATTTAAAGGGACCGCATTCCTTCTAAATGCTTTCCCTCCATTGGAAATGATAGGGGCACCTTCTTTTTGGGGCTCATAGAATTGGACCTCCTGGTCCAATCCTTTTGAAACTTGGTGGGTATTTTGGGGAGAGGCACTGGATGCTATGCTGAATATTTGGTGCCCCTCCCTCAACACACGTGGCCCCCAGAGCCCCAGATACTCACAGATGAATTCTCCATTATACCCTATGGGAATCGGTCTCCATAGGGAATAACGTAATGCCCAGCAGCCATTTCCCTCCGCCCCCCCCTGCTTTCTGATGACCCTGAAGCGGGGGGAGGGCCTCCAAACCGGGGGACCCTCTGCCACCACCTGGGGATTGGAAAAGGATAATTAGGAAACTGGCGTTGTGGAATTTGCGAAGACAAAAAGAACACTGCGTACCAAATGTTGCAATACAAGTGCACATGCGCTCTTTTACTCAAACACTTTAACCGAATAATTCTGGAATGTCCTTTAAAGCAAAAAATAAAAATAAAAATCAGTCTTTAGTAGAAACTCAAATTTTAAAGATTCCCAGGTACATCGAGTCTGCTGTCTCCTCTTCCTTCTGTTGAAAGGCGCAGATGGACCCGACTGTTCCTCTTTGAGGAGTAATTCAACAGGTGTAGTGGCGGCGACACGAGTCCTAGGTTCAAATTCGTGTTTCCTTTACCCTTCCTCTGGCCGCAATTTTTACACCCCGCAACCTGTGCCTTAAGGCAACCGCTTCCAGTTACATCTTACTAGTCTGCACGAATGGTTCTCTCTTCACCTGAGGACTGGCAACCCTAAATCCTACTGTGTGGGAGGCGGGGGAGGGGGGGAGCCAGGCTCAGGCCGGGGATTAGCTTGTCCACCATTCCTCGGCACTGGCCTGTGGCAGGTCTCTCCCGCTGTCCTTTCGCCTGCCTGTCTGCTCTCCGGGGCTCCCCCTCCCTTCTCTCCACGCCTCTCCAAGCCAATTCGCTCCTGCTCTTTGCAGACTCTCTGAAACAAAACGGCTCAATTAGCCGGGGCGTCTGGGATGGAGCGGCTGATCTCCCATCCCTGAGGCCTCTTAATGCTTTCATTTCACGGTGCCAACAGGGTTGCTGGAAGGGAGGGCAGGCACCAGGGGAGGGAGGATCGAACATCTCTCGCTCAGCTCTGCCACGGGAGCCTGTCTCTGCCTTTGGCCATCTGCTTTTTCTCAGGCGTCATTTGGCAAGGCCCTCACTGACGGTTGCCAGCTCTGGGCTGGGAAATACCTAGAGATTTGGGGGGTACGGGGGGGGAGGAGTTTGAGAAGGAGAGTGACCTCAGTGAGGTATATAATGCCACAGAGTCCAGTTGGTGTAGGGGTGTAGTAGAGTCAGTTTGGTGTAGTGGTCAGGAGTGTGGACTCTTATCTGGGAGAATTAGGTTTGATTCCCCACTCTGCTGGAGTGACCTTGCGTCAGTCACAAGTTCTCTCAGAGCTGTTCCTCTCAAGAACAATTTATCTCAGCCCCAGCTACCTCAGCCTCACCTACCTCATGATGTGGGGAGGGGAAGGGAAAAGAGATTCTAAGCTGATCGGAAACTCCTTTGGGTAGTGAAAGGCGGGGTATACATCCAATTTCCTCCTCCTCCTCTTCTTCTTCTTCTTTGATGACTTCAGGAAGTGAAGTTGCCAAAACTCAACAGGAAAGCAGTTTTCAAGGGCAGCCCCATATAAAACATCTTAGCCTTTGTAGTTCTCTTGTTGAAGGACTGGGCCTTTTGGGAAACCACTAATCAAGAAGGAAAGGAAAGGAAAGGAAAGGAAAGGAAAGGAAAGGAAAGGAAAGGAAAGGAAAGGAAAGGAAAGGAAAGGAAAGGAAAGGAAAGGAAAGGAAAGGAAAGGAAAGGAAAGGAAAGGAAAGGAAAGGAAAGGTCCCCTGTGCAAGCACCAGTCGTTTCCGACTCAGGGGTGACGTTGCTTTCACAACATTTTCATGGCAGACTTTTTACGAGGTGGTTTGCCATTGCTTTCCCCAGTCGTCTATGCTTTCCCCCCAGCAAGCTGAGTACTCATTTTACCGACCTTGGAAGGATGGAAGGCTGAGTCAACCTTGAGCCGGCTACCTGAAAACCCAGCTTCCACCGGGGATCGAACTCAGGTCGTGAGCAGAGCTTAGGACTGCAGCTTTTAACGCTCTGCGCCACGGGGCTCTTAATCAAGAAGAAGGTCCTCCAATTTCCTTAAGGGATGAAGATTAAGATGAGTAGCCGTGTTTGTCTGTCTGTAGTAGCAGAATGAAGCAAGAGTCTGGGAGCATCTTAAAGTCTTAACAGCATTTCTGGCTGGAGATGAGCGTTGCCGTTCGCCTGCTATCACCATTTGCTTGCTAATGGGCAGTCTTCGCAGTGGAGGACGGTAAGCAGTGGGGTGCCGCAGGGCTCGGTACTGGGTCCCATCCTCTTTAACTTGTTCATAAATGATTTAGAGTTGGGAGTGAGCAGTGAAGTGGCCAAATTTGCGGATGACACTAAATTGTTCAGGGTGGTGAGAACCAGAGAGGATTGTGAGGAACTCCAAAGGGATCTGTTGAGGCTGGGTGAGTGGGCGTCAACGTGGCAGATGCGGTTCAATGTGGCCAAGTGCAAAGTAATGCACATTGGGGCCAAGAATCCCAGCTACAAATACAAGTTGATGGGGTGTGAACTGGCAGAGACAGACCAAGAGAGAGATCTTGGGGTCATGGTAGATAATTCACTGAAAATGTCAAGACAGTGTGCGTTTGCAATAAAAAAGGCCAACGCCATGCTGGGAATTATTAGGAAGGGAATTGAAAACAAATCAGCCAGTATCATAATGCCTCTGTATAAATCGATGGTGCGGTCTCATTTGGAGTACTGTGTGCAGTTCTGGTCGCCGCACCTCAAAAAGGATATTATAGCATTGGAGAAAGTTCAGAAAAGGGCAACTAAAATGATTAAAGGGCTGGAACACCTTCCCTATGAAGAAAGGTTGAAACGCTTAGGGCTCTTTAGCTTGGAGAAACGTCGACTGAGGGGTGACATGATAGAAGTTTACAAGATAATGCATGGGATGGAGAAAGTAGAGAAAGAAGTACTTTTCTCCCTTTCTCACAATACAAGAACTCGTGGGCATACGATGAAATTGCTGAGCAGACAGGTTAAAACGGATAAAAGGAAGTACTTCTTCACCCAAAGGGTGATTAACATGTGGAATTCACTGCCACAGGAGGTGGTGGCGTCCACAAGCAAAGCCACCTTCAAGAAGGGGTTAGATAAAAATATGGAGCAGAGGTCCATCAGTGGCTATTAGCCACAGTGTGTGTGTGTGTATATATATATATATATATATTTGGCCGCTGTGTGACACAGAATGTTGGACTGGATGGGCCATTGGCCTGATCTAACATGGCTTCTCTTATGTTCTTATGTTATGTTCTTAATGTCATTCGGCATCTGAAATCACTCCATTTTTCAATACATAGGACAGATGGACTTACGCTCTAGCTATATCCGAAGCAGTGAGCAGCGACTCACAAAAACTCCTCACCCTGCGACAAATTTTGGTAGTCTTTAAGGTGCTCCTGGACTCTGGCTCTTTCTACTGGGAGGATGAAGTCACACAAAAAGCACACGCCTGCATGAAGCAGCCATAACAGTACATCACCCAGGCGTAATGTCGAAAGACTTCGAACAGGATCGATAAGGTGCGGCTTTCACTGGCCATCTTCTGGCAGAGCTCTCTGTTCCAGAACAATGGGCCAGCCTTTGTGTGGTGCTCAATCCAAACGGGCAGGCAGTGTGTGCGGGTTCCGAAAGAAATTAGAGGCTTCTTGCGGTTGCTCAACAACCAAAGGCAAATGGTGAAAAGCAGGATTTGCCTATATGATGAGGAAGAAGAAGACGACATTGGATTTATATTCCACCCTCCACCCTGAATCAGAGTCGTAGATTCGGCTCACAATCTCCTTTCTCTTCCTCCCCCACAACAGACACCCTGTGAGGTGGGTGGGGTTGAGAGAGCTTTCCCAGAAGCTGCCCCTTGAAGGACAACACCTACAAGAGCTACGGCTGACCCAAGGCCATTCCAGCAACTGCAGGTGGAGGAGTGGGGAATCAAACCTGGTTCTCCCAGATAAGAGTCCGCGCACTTCACCACTACACCAAACTGGCTCGGAAGAGGAGGAGATTGGATTTATACCTTATCCTTTGCTAACTGAAGGCATCTGAGTGGCTTATAATCTCCTTTTCCTTCCCGCAACAGACACCCTGTGAGGTAGGTGGAGCTGAGAGAGCTCTGACAAAAGCTGCTCTTGAGCAGAACAGCTTTGAGGGAACTTGTGGTTGAACCAAGGCCATTCCAGCAGCTGCAAGTGGAGGAGTGGGGAATCAAGCCTGGTTCTCCCGGATAAGAGTCCGCGCACGTCACCACTACACCAAACTGGCTCTCTGAGGAGGAGGAAGAAGAGGAAGAGGAGAAGAAGAAGAGTTTTCCTATTTGCTTGGGGCCCTCCAGATCTGAAACTTCCTAAATTCAGGACCTGACCAGCAGCAGGTTTGAGACCACCAAGCAATTTGACCGCCCTTCATTTAAAGCTGATTCTCTACTCGCCTAAGCCAGGAAACAACAAAGCTTCTCCAAGCAATTGTGTCCAACTGCCAGTACAGGTATGGTTTTTAAAATGTAGAATTGATAGGAGAGGGGAATTTTCCTTTGCCTTCCAGGGTTGCTAGACGCCCCACCCCCCTCGCCTACCAGTGGAGGATGGGAGGGTATGGCAAGATCAATGTTCCCGCTAAGCTGCAAAGTCTTGTAAGCAAAAATTCTACTTTGAGAGCTACTGGTATTACATTTGTGAGCGACCGGCATTAAAGCTGTGAGCTACTGCATATATTATTGTGCTCCAGGGTCATTTTTCCTGAGCTAAGACAACAATGTGTGAGGTGGAGGCTAAAAATCTGTGAGCCAGCTCACGCTAACTCAGCTTAGAGGGCACACTGATCAAGATTCCTTGCTGCTATTATTCCGTATGCTTGCTTTGATGAGAAGAAGCCGAAAGTTACACACACCACGAGGGAGGCCAGTTCTCTCCTTCTCAGCTTGGTCTTCAAGGTTACTCCAGCACGTTATCTCGTGGGAATTTCATATGTTGCTTCGTAGTGTGAGAGACAAATTGAAGAAGAAGAAGAAGATATTGGATTTATATCCCGCCCTCAACTCCAAAGAGTCTCAGAGCGGCTCACAATCTCCTTTACCTTCCTCCCCCACAACAGACACCGTGAGGTAGATGAAGATATTGGATTTATATCCCGCCCTCCACTCCGAAGAGTCTCAGAGTGGCTCACAATCTCCTTTACCTTCCTCCCCCACAACAGACACCCTGTGAGGTAGATGAAGATATTGGATTTATATCCCGCCCTCCACTCCGAAGAGTCTCAGAGCGGCTCACAATCTCCTTTCCCTTTCTCCCCCACAACAGACACCGTGAGGTAGATGAAGATATTGGATTTATATCCCGCCCTCCACTCCGAAGAGTCTCAGAGCGGCTCACAATCTCCTTTACCTTCCTCCCCCACATCAGACACCCTGTGAGGTAGATGAAGATACTGGATTTATATCCTGCCCTCCACTCTGAAGAGCCTCAGAGCGGCTCACAATCTCCTTTACCTTCCTCCCCCACAACAGACACCCTGTGAGGTAGATGAAGATATTGGATTTATATCCCGCCCTCCACTCCGAAGAGTCTCAGAGCGGCTCACAATCTCCTTTACCTTCCTCCCCCACAACAGACACCCTGTGAGGTAGATGAAGATATTGGATTTATATCCCGCCCTCCACTCCGAACAGTCTCAGAGCGGCTCACAATCTCCTTTACCTTCCTCCCCCACAACAGACACCGTGAGGTAGATGAAGATATTGGATTTATATCCCGCCCTCCACTCCGAAGAGTCTCAGAGCGGCTTACAATCTCCTTTCCCTTTCTCCCCCACAACAGACACCGTGAGGTAGATGAAGATATTGGATTTATATCCCGCCCTCCACTCCGAAGAGTCTCAGAGCGGCTCACAATCTCCTTTACCTTCCTCCCCCACATCAGACACCCTGTGAGGTAGATGAGGATACTGGATTTATATCCTGCCCTCCACTCTGAAGAGCCTCAGAGCGGCTCACAATCTCCTTTACCTTCCTCCCCCACAACAGACACCCTGTGAGGTAGATGAAGATATTGGATTTATATCCTGCCCTCCACTCCGAACAGTCTCAGAGCGGCTCACAATCTCCTTTACCTTCCCCTCCCCCCACAACAGACACCCTGTGAGGTGGGTGGGGCTGAGAGGGCTCTCACAGCAGCTGCCCTTTCAAGGACAACTCCTACGAGAGCTATGGCTGACCCAAGGCCATTCCAGCAGGTGCAAGTGGAGGAGTTGGGAATCAAACCCGGTTCTCCTAGATAAGAGTCCGCACACTTCACCACTACACCAAACTGGCTCTCCCTACACCAAATTGGCTCTCCAGTTTTTCATGGGCTTCTGCTTTTGAATTCATCTCCTGCCTAAAGAAAAACGGCGCGTTGGTAACGGCTATAGTGAACCTATATATCTTACCCCCCTGCGGTTGTATCCCAGTTCTGACACTGGCTCGAACAGTGTCACCAGGGCTATCTTACAATAAATGCTTATCCTGAACATATGGGGAGTTATTGTTGAAGGTAGTTCCCAGACCTGACAAGGTAGGGTTGTCAGATCCAGCTTGGGGAACTCCTGGAGATTTGAGAATGGAGCCTGGGAAGGACAAGGACCTCAGTGGGGGATAATGACTTAGAGCAGGGGTGTCAAGCATGCAGCGCAAGGGCCGGATCAGGCCCTCAGAGGGCTCCTATCAGGCCCACGAGCAACTCACTGTCATCCGCTTCCTTCTCTCTCTCTTGCTTCCTCCTGCATCACAGCTTGCTTTGTCAGGCTTGCTCAATCGCACAGGAGCTACAGAGCAAAGCTGTACCGGCACACTGGCTGACCAGCACCTGAAGCAACTTCCGTACAAATGCTTGAAATGTCCAGACATTTAATGTTTTCCCCTGGGTCTTAGGCTTGAAGCGTTGACCATGAGATTTCTATAGTGAACATCAATACATCAAAAGGAGGTTTGCAACTTACAGATACACACTAGAACAACCCCTGAACAGCATACTCAAGATTGCCACAGCACAGACATTTTTGTCTCCAGATATTGATGCAATAATTCAGAGCAAGAGGTGTCAGAAACTGTTATAGAAACAAAATATTGCAAGTAATAATCTCTTAAACATGTTTTAAGTTGTTTTTTTTTTTAAAATCATTAATTGTGTTTCTCTGTGTCCATTATAATGTTTATATTTCTATCACCTGGCATTACATTTTATGACACACATGCCCCGACAAGGCCTCATTTATGTCAGATCCGCCCCTCATAACAATTGAGTTTGACACCCCTGCCTTAGAGTTCACCCTCCAAAGCAGCCATTTTCCTCCAGGGTAACTGATCTCTCTAGTCTGGAGATGAGCTAGGAGTCTCCAGGTCCTGTCTGGAGGCTAGGCTTGCCAATCCCCAGGTCCCAGCAGGTTCTTCCACTTTCCCAGGCTCCTTCTCGCCCCCCAGTCAGCTGGCCGGCAGGGGGGAAGCCCTGCCCCCAGAGGACCATGTGCCTTTCCACCTCCGGAGGCTTCAGTCTCCGATTGAAAGGCTTCCTCTTGGGATGGGGTGTCTGTGTTACTTGGAAGAAGTTGGCAGCAGCTCGTGAGTAGAGAGGCCAATCCATCGCTTCAAAGTTGCCAGAAATGGGGGTGGGGGGAACGTCTGCTCAGCACTTCATTATTCCCTATGTGGAGATTGATTCTCATAAGGTATAATGGGGGATTGATCTGGAGGTTTTGGAGGCTCTGGGGCAGCTGTTTTTTGAGGTAGAGGCATCGAATTTTCAACATAGTATCTAGTGCCTCTCCCCAAAGTACCCCCCAAGTTTCAAAATGATTGGACCAGGGGGTCCAATTCTATGAGCCCCAAAAGAAGGTGCCCCTATCCTTCATTATTTCCTATGGAAGGAAGACATTTAAAAAGGTGTGCTGTGATGGCCAGAACTCCCCTGGAGTTTGGATTGTGAAAGTTTTATCATGGAGTGAGATGGACAAATTAACAAGAACTTTAAGAGACTATGATTTGGAAGTGTTTAAAAGTGAATGGAAGAAATTTGGAGGCTATATTGAGAAAGAGTGGAATATAAAAAAACATTGGACAATTTTTTAATAATGAATGTGAGAAAAGGAAGAAATTGAACATTGACTGGCTAAGGGTATCTTTATAAGTGAACTCAAATATAAAACTTCGGCGGGAGTCTAGTAATGGAGGAAGGGGGAGTAGAAAATATCATATGGGGTGGGGATAGTAAGGAAATAAATAGATATTGTTACCATATGTTATTAATAAAATTGTTAAAACAAAAGAACTCCCTGGAGTTCAATTATGCTTGTTCCTGGCTCCGCCCCCAATGTCTCCTGGCTCCACCCCCAAAGTCCCCAGATATTTCTTGAATTGGACTTGGCAACTCTACTGGAGGCTGGCGACCCAATTTTGCTCTTGTTCTGTGGGTTTTTGTTCCGCCCCACCCTCTGCTGGACCTGCCTTGCAGCCACAGATGGGAAACGTCTACAATTAATTTTGGATTTGGGAGGTGTGCCATGCAAGGCAGTTCGCGGTCTCCCTGCCCCCAGTGTGGGCTGCTGCCGATGCGCTCGGCACGTGTGCGCATTTGTTAAACCATTGAGCCAGAAGGAACCCGGATGGGACCGGATGATTGCATCCAGATTCCCCTTTTTGCACCCTGGCTGCATCTATCCTCAGAGGGGAAACGGGAAGAGGAAGGGAAGACGCAAAGCGAACACCATAGCAAACGGCACGAGCCAGGGCCTGAATAATGTCTGGAGAGAAAACAAAACGGAAGAAACGGCACACTGCAAAGAGATTGGCGCTCGGAGGAAAAAAAAACACAAGACTGGAGCGTTCAGAAGCAGAGCTCCGAAACGGAGAGGCAAATTTGGATCAGAAGGATTTTATAAATAGCCCCAGTTGTGAACCTGTGGACCTCACACCTAGAATTACAACTGCTCTCCACCCAACTCTCTAATCCTGTTTCTTATGCCATGGTGGCTGAGGGGAACCTCCACATTCAGAGGCACTGAACCCCTGAATCCCAGAACCAGGAAGAAATAGCAAGGGAAGGCCTCAGCAACTTTGCCCTGTTGTTGACCTTCCCAGAGGAACGGGTTGGCCACTGTGTGAGACAGGATGCAGGACTGGTTAGACCGCTGGTCTGATCCAGCAGGGCTCTTCTTTTGTTCTTATGAAGGCTTTGGCCTATATGCCCTATTGTTGGCCCCTGTCTGAGACAGGATTTTGGACTAGATGGACCCATTGGTCTAATCCAGCAGGATTCTTCTTAAATTCTTATAAAGGCCTCAGCCTCTCTGCCCTGTTGTTGGCCCTGCAGAGGAACTGATTGGCCACTGTGTGAGACAGGATGCTGGACTAGATGGACCACTGCTCTGATGTTCTTATGAAGACCTCGGCCTCTATGCTATGTTCTTATGAAGACCTCGGCCTCTATGCTCTGTTGTTGGCCCTGCAGAGGATTTGGTTGGCCACTGTGTGAGACAGGATGCTGGACTAGATGGAGCGTTGGTTTGATCCAGCAAGGCTCTTCTTACATTCTTATGTTCATTTAGGCTTCCCAATCCCCAAGTCCCAGAGGGGGATGCCCCGGTTTTACAGGCTTCCCCCCTCCCCCAGCCAGCTGGCTGGCGGGGGAAGCCCCACTCCCATAGCCATCATGCACCTCCATGAACGATTCCCATAGAGAATGATGGGGAATTGATCTGCGGGTATCGAGGGCTCTGGGGGGCTGTTTTTTGAGATAGGGGCACCAAATTTTCAGTATAGCATCTAGTGCCTCTCCCCAAAATGCCTCCCAAGTTTCAAAAAGATTGGACCAGGGGGTCCAATTCTATGAGCCCCAAAAGAAGGTGCCGCTATCCTTCATTATTTCTTATGGAAGGAAGGCATTTAAAAAGATGTGCAGTCCCTTTAAATGTGATGGCCAGAACTCCCTTGAAGTTCAATTATGCTTGTCACACCCTTGCTCTTGGCTCCACCCCAATGCCTCCTGGCTCCACCCCCAAAGTCTCCTGGCTCCATCCCCAAAGTCTCCTGCCTCCACCCCCAAAGTCCCTAGATATTTCTTGAATTGGACTTGGCAACCCTATGTTCATTTTGTGGATTGCTAGTCTTCCTTCAGTTCATTGTGCCTTCCTCTATATGCCAAAAGGAGAGCCATTTTGGTGTAGTGGTTAAGTGTGCTGACTCTTACCTAGGAGAACTGGGTTTGATTCCCCACTCCTCCTCTTGCAGCTCCTGGAATGGCCTTCGATCAGTCATAGCTCTGGCAGAGGTTGTCCTTGAAAGGGCAGCTGCTGTGAGAGCCGTCTCAGCCCCACCCACCTCACAGGGTGTCTGCTGTCGGGGAGGAAGATAAAGGAGATTGTGAGCTGCTCTGAGATTTGGAGTGGAGGGCGGGATATAAATCCAGTATCTTCTTCTTCTTCCTCTATATTACCTGCCTGTTTTAATTGGTTAGGAAAGTTCCCTTCCAGAGCCAGCATGGTAGAGTGGCCAGAATGTCTGCCTAGAATTTGGGGGCATTTTCACACTCACCTTCAGCCGGCGCGACCCCCCTCTTCACCGCACGGGATGTGCGCGGATTTCGCACTAAACGCCGCGGAGCAGCCGGAAGAGCCGGAAACTCCCGGCGCAAAAGCCGCTCAAATGGAAACCGCCAAAAAGCAGTTTCCGTTTGAGCGGCTTTTGCGCCGGGAGTTTCCGGCTCTTCCGGCTGCTCCGCGGCGTTTAGTGTGAAATCCACGCAGATCCTGCGCGGTGAAGAGGGGGGTCGCGCCAGCTGAAGGTGAGTGCGAAAACGCCCTGGGAGACCTAAGCTTGAATCTCCACTTGGCTTGTCACTTGCTCTCAGCCTGATAGAATTATAGAGTTGGAAGGGACCTCTAAGGTCATCTAGTCCTACCCCCTGCACAATGCAGGAAACTCACAAACACCTCCTCCTAAATTCACAGGATCTTCATTGCTGTCAGATGGCCATCTAGCCTCTGTTTCAAAACCTCCAAGGAAGGAGAGCCCACCACCTCCTGAGGAAGCCTGTTCCACTGAGGAATCGCTCTAACGGTCAGGAAGTTCTTCCTAATGTTGAGCCGGAAACCCTTTTGATTTAATTTCAACCCATTGGTTCTGGTCCGACCTTCTGAGGCCACAGAAAACAATTCCACACCATCCTCTATATCAGGGGTGTCAAATTCATTTGTTATGAGGGCCGGATCTGACATAAATGAGGGCCAGGCCGAGCTGTGTGTGTTCCTATTTAAGATTAGGCAGCAGAGATAGAAACTTTATAAAGGACACAGGCAATCACAATTAAACATGCTTAAAACATTAGCACTTGTTGGTCTTAAAGGTGTTTTCTTTGTATTTCTCCCATGAGATCCAAGGAACTGGGCAAAGGAAGCTCTGGCTCTTCCTTCCTTCACTAGGGAGACAGGAGGGGGAAGAGCCTCAGCCAATAGAAGGAAGAGAGGCTTGGCTCAGTAGCTCCAATGTGCAATTGAAAGAACCTGGCAAAGCAAGGTCTGCCTCCCTTTCCTTGCTCCTCAAAGGAGGAGCCTCGGCCAATAGAGAAAATATGGGTTTTGCTCTGTAGCTCCTGTGTGATTGAGCAAGCTTGGCAAAGCAAGCTGTGATGCAGAAGGAAGCAAGAGAGAGGGAGAAGGAACCAGATGACAGCCAGTTGCTCGGGGGCCTGATAGGAGCCCTCCGAGGGCCTGATTCAGCCCCCAGGCCAGATGTTTGACGTCCCTGCTCTATATGACAGCCCTTCAAGTACTTGAAGATGGTGATCCTATCACCTCTCAGCTGCCTCCTCTCCAGGCTAAACATCCCCAGCTCCTTCAACCTTTCCTCATAGGGCTTGGTCTTCAGACCCCTCACCATCTTTGTCGCTGCCCTCTGGACCCATTCCAGCTTGTTTATATCGTTCTTAAAATGTAGTGCCCAAAACTGAACACAATACTTCAGGTGAGGTCTTACCAAAGCAGAGTAAAGCGATACCATCACTTCACGTGATCTGGACACTATACTTCTGTTGATACAGCCCAAAATTGCATTTGCCTTTTTAGCCACCGCATCACTCTGTTGACTCACGTTCAGCGTATGATTCACTAAGACCCTTTTTGCACATACTACTGCTAAGACAAGTCTCCCCCATCCTATAACCATGCATTGGGTTTTTCCTACTTAAATGCAGAACTTTACATTTATCCCTGTTAAAATTCATTTTATTGGTTTTAGCCCAGTTTTCCAGCCTGTCAAGGTCATCCTGTATCCTGTTTCTGTCTTCTTCTGTGTTTGCAACCCCTCCCAATTTAGTATCATCTGCAAATTTAATAAGCATTCCCTCTATTCCTTCATCCAAATCATTGATAAAGATGTTGAACAAAACAGGTCCCGGGACAGTTCCTTGAGGCACTCCACTTGTCACTCCTCTCCAAGAGGATGAGAAAGCATTCACAAGCACTCTTTGGGTGCGATCTTTCAACCAGTTACAGATCCACCTAACGATAACAGGATCCAAACCACATTTTACCAACTTGTCAACAAGGATAGTACGAGACAAGCAGCCTGTCTTCCACTATATTTTAATGTACCCTGTTTTTCTAATGGGAAACTAATATGTGTTTCTTTTTTAGAACAGCGTATCAGAATATTGGTCGTGGTGGTGTTGTTTTTTTGTATTGACATACTCAAATAAGGGATATTGGCTGTTTATTTTATTACATATACTAACCCATCTTCAACGATATTTTAATATATTCCTTTTTTTTTCTAATGGCAAACGATAATGATGTTATAACCTCTTGAAAAACAACGGGTGTTTTCGCACAGGGCTTACCCCGGAGCGACGTCCCTCTTCACCGCGCAGCGTCTGCGCGGATTTCGCACCAACTGCTCCGCAGAACCCGGAAGAGCCGCAAAGTGCCGCGGCTTTTGCGTCGCAAATGTAAACCGCCCAAAACCAGTTTACATTTGCGACGCAAAAGCCGCGGCTCTTCGCGGCTCCGCGGAGCAGTTGGTGTGAAATCCGCGCAGACGCTGCGCGGTGAAGAGGGACGTCGCTCCGGGGTAAGCCCTGTGCGAAAACGCCCGATGCCTTCCATTTAAACCCAGAACTAACAAAGCCAGAAAGAGCCTTCTCTATTGTGGCCCCCCACTGGTGGAACCAACTCCCAGAGGATGTTAGAGCCTTGCGGGATCTTGCCCAATTCCGCAAGGCCTGCAAAACAACACTATTTCGAATGGCCTTCAACCAAAGTACATAGCTGTCCAACATCATGGCATGGAACTTAGCACCAAAACGGTTGTTTAAAATTGTATTAATTTTAAATTGCAAATTGTTTAATTTTCACTGGTACTATTGTAATCGTTTTTATCGCTCTATGGTTTTAGTGTTTTATGGTTGATACTTATGTTGTTAGCCGCCCTGAGCCTGCTCCGGCGGGGAGGGCGGAATAGAAATACGAAAAATAAATAAATAAATGATAACCAGCTTTATGGCACTTCACCCCTATGACTTCAATCTGCTTTTTATCACCCTCCACTGTTTTTTCAGCCCAGTTCAACATGAACAAACAAACACAGACCCCAATTTGTGATTCTTTTGATCTGCTAAAAACATTCCCATGACTCTACATACCAACACCCCTGCCCACTTTCTCTATATTAAGAACCGCTTGCCATTCCATTTTTTTCTGATGAAGTCTGCTTAAGGGCATACGAGAGCTTCCGTTCTAAATAAAACTTAGTCGGTCTTAAAGGTGCCACGTGTCTACTGCTTTTTTCTATTGCTTCAGACCAACACGGCTGCCCGCTTGGATCTATCTGCAAGATAAAAATATGGCTTTTTTCTTTCTGTTACACACAGGCCGGGTCACCTCAATGGAGCATAATGCCATAATGGCCTCCCTCCAAAGCAGCCATTTTCTCCAGGGAAACGGATCTCTGTAGCCTTGAGATCAGTTGTGATTCTGAGAGATCTCCAGCTCCCACCTGGAAGTTGACAACTGTATCTGCTTTCAACCATTTCTTTTAGTTTTCCTGGCCAGTGGCTGTTGATAGACTGTGAATTTGACTGGGTGAAACCCATAGCCTTTCACCATATCCTTCAATAACAGGATATTAGAATGCAGAATTTGGGCTGGAAACCTCCCGACGGGTCAGGGCTTGGCAGATTCTGAGAGCCTGAACTTCTGCCCTTACTTGGTTGACAAAGCCATCCTTTTTTGCTCTTCCTCACCAGCCATTTATGGTTCGAAGCGGGATGATCCAGAGGCAGCGGCTTTGGTTGGCTCCCAGGGGAGGAGAGAACCGATGACTTATGGTGCTTGTAAAAATAATATTTGCTTTATTTCTGAGAGACAAGTGGAGTACCTTCAGAGGTGAAGGGCATTTTGCACGGCTGTCCCACGTCAGCCCCCCCCCCCCCCAGAGAGAAGGAAAGAATATTCTGCACTTCCAAGGTGCGTCAGTTAACTCACAGTGTCCCAGGGTTGCCAGCCTCCAGGCGGTGGAGAGAAAAAAAACTGAAGGTTTCCATGAATAGTGAACCTCAATGCAATATACCAAACTTCTACAATAGGTAGAAACTTGCATAGAATTTCCCCAAAGACGATAAGTACATAGATATCGGATGCTACAAGGAGAAGTACCCTCAAAAAGTTAAAAAGCAAATCAGTCCAAAGTCCATCAGGAGTAAAATACAAGTGGTATCTTCTGAACGAAGCCAATCTTCCTTTGAAGTAATCCACTTCTGCAGTGAGGTTGAAGGAAGATTGGCCTCAATTCACCCGGAAGTGACGTATCGCGCCGAGCACGTCGTGCGGGGACACTCTAGGAAATTGTAGAAAACGCTATGGTTTTGCATAGGGATGCTCTAGCAATTTGGGGGAATAACTCTTTCCTCCAAATTGCTAGGGTGTTCCCATAAAGTTTCCTGCAATTTCCTAGAACATCCCTGAGGAATGTGTCCAGCATGATACGTCACTTCTGGGGGACATCGTTGCGCTGCACGCATGTGAAAAAAGTCCCCTGCTGGCAGCCGGAGGGGACTTGGCAACCCTATAATGACACCTTCATTTCCAGCCACAATGACAACTGCTTATGGATGAACTAGTCCTGAGTTCTAATTCCTGTTGACTGGGTGTTCTTGGGTCTGTTGTAGTCTTTTCTCTTAACCCACCTCACAGGGTTATTGTGAAGGTAAGATGGTGGGAGGCAGCTCTCCAAATATCATTAGGGGGATTAAAATGCAATTGATATTTAAAAGGCACCAAGACAAAGATGTACTTTAATTGCTGGTAGGAACCACTCTGTTGGGTATGGTTGACAACTCCAGGTTTGGAAATTCCTGGAGATTTGGGGGTGGAGTCTGGGAGGGCAGGATTGGGTGAGAGAAGGGACCTCTGTTGGAAATAATGTCATAGAGTCAGGGCTTTTTTGTAGCAGGAACTCCTTTGCATATTAGGCCACACACTCCTGATGTAGCCAAGGGATTTCTCCCATGGGATCCAAGGAATTGGGCAAAGGAAGCTCTGGCTCTTTCTTCCTTCCCCAGGGAGACAGGAGGGGGAGGAGCCTCAGCCAATAGAAGGAAGAGAGGCTTGGCTCAGTAGCTCCAATGTGCAGTTGAAAGAACCTGGCAAAGCAAGGTCTGCCTCCCCTTCCTTCCTCCCCAGAAAATAGGGGGTTTGCTCTGTAGCTCCTGTGTGATTAAGCAAGCCTGACAAAGCAAGCTGTGATGCAGAAGGAAGCGAAAGGGAGAAGGAAGCAGATGACAGCCAGTTGCTCGGGGGCCTGATAGGAGCCCTTTGAGGGCCTGATTCGGCCCCCAGGCCAGATGTTTGACACTCCTGGTCTAAGAGCTTACAAGGCTCTTCTTACAGGCGCCTACTGTAAGCTCCAGGAGGATTGGCTGCATCAGGGGTGTGTGGCCTAATATGCAAAGGAGTTCCTGCTACAAAAAAAAGCACTGCACAGAGTTCACCCTCCCAGGCAACTGTTTCCTCCAGGGGAACTAATTTCTATAGTCCGGATCTCAGTTTGCAATACGGGAGACCGACTGCAGGCTCCACCCACTCGGAGCCTGACACATAATCGATAGTCCCGACTTCGTCTGCTCACTGCGTCCATGGATCAAAACAAGCGTGGCATCGAAAAACTCATTCCAGCCCAACACCATCATGCGTATCAAGTAACATTGTTTTATTTTGAATTATTAAACGCAGGGTTTGGAAAACTTGGACCTTAATAGCCGACACGTCACAATTTCAATTTTCGGGCTGGAGACTAATGCAGCAATTATAGGAGTCTCTCTCCGTTCCTAGAAAACATGTTCATTTCTTTAAAAAATGGCCGCCTCTCTCTGCTGTCCTCCCTCCAGCGAGGCCTTTTCCGGGCCGTCTCCTTCTGACAGCCTGGATTTTAGATGTCGACGCATCTGTGAGGGAAATTTGTTCTGAGATGCAATTCTGCCTCCCCTGGAAATATGAACCAGCTCTGTCTGTTCATATGCATCTCTCTGTTTATTAGGACCCTGAACCCCCGCCCCCCCCCCCCCCAAAATATGAACAGTTCATAAAAGTGATGTACATGTAGCAAAACCTATCGCATCTAGAGTTGCCAGGTCCAATTCAAGAAATATCTCAGGACTTTGGGGGTGGAGCCAGGAGACTTCGGGGGTGGAGCTGGGAGACATTGGGGGTGAAGCCAGGAGCAAAGTTGTGACAAGCATGAGTGAACTCCAAAGGGAGTTCTGGTCATCTCGTTTAAAGGGACCACACACCTTTTAAATGCGTTCCCTCCATTAGGAATAATGAGGGATAGGGGCACTTGTTTTGGGGCTCATAGAATTGGATCCCGTGGTCCAATCCTTTTGAAACTTGGGGGGTATTTTGAGAAGAGGCACCGGATGCTATGCTGAAGATTTGGTGCCTCTACCTCAAAAAACAGCCCCCCCAGCCCCCAGATACCTGTGGATCAATTCTTCATTATACCCTATGGGAATTGGTCTCCATAGGGAACGATGGAGTGCCCAGCAGACATTTCCCTCCCCCCCCCCCCCGCTTTCTGATGACCCTGAAGTGGGGGGAGGGCCTCCAAACTGGAGAACCATTTGTGCAGGCTGCAAAGTAACATTGTATTGTAATGTGAGAGCAATTGCCTTTAGCACTGGTTCCAAAGCTAAAAGAAAAGCACAACTGAACTCCAAAGGGAGTTCTGGCCATCACATTTAAGGTGACCACATACCTTTTTAATGCGTTCCCTACATTAGAAATAATGAAGGATAGGGGCACCTTCTTTTGGGGCTCATAGAATTGGACCCCTTGGTCCAATCTTTTTGAAACTTGGAGAGCATTTTGAGGAGACCCATCAGATGCTACGCTGAAAATTTGGTATCTCTACCTCAAGAAACCGGCCCTCCAGAGCCCCAGATACCCTGGGATTAATTCTCCATTATACCCTATGGCCCAGCAGACATTTCTGTCCCTCCCCCCTCCCCCCCGTTCTGATGACCCTGAAGCTCCGGAGGGCCTTCAAACCGGGGCTCCCCTGCCCCCACCTGGGGATTGGCACCTCTACTCACGAGTTGCTGAACTTCCAAGTTTTTCACAGCAACACAGGGCAACCAAAGCTTCAAGTTTACCTTTACACTATGCAAACGACCTCTGCAAAGATTGTGCAACAAACGGAGGGTCTGGGATCCTTTCACAGACATGTTGTTCTGCCTCCTCTCCCCACCCCCCTCCCTCAGCCTTAAAGACGCAGACACACCATCTAAAGAGGAAGGCTTTCCTATAGAGACTGAAGCCTCTGGAGGTGGGAAGGCACATGGTGGCTGTGGGGGCGGAGCTTCCCCCCGCCGGCCACCTGACTGGGAGCGGAAGGAGCCTGGGAAAGCGGGAGAACCCCCGCTGGGACCTGGGGATTGGCAAGCCTAAGAACTCCCTTTGTCACAACCTTGATCCTGGCTCTACCCCCAGTTCCTTGAATTGGAGCTGGCAACCCTATTTGGAGGTCCAACAGCAGGGCACAGAGGCGGAGGCCTTCCCCTAGCCCGATGCTGCCCGGTGAATGGCGGGGAGGCCTTCCTTGGGTTGCCTTCTGTGCCACTATGGTTCAGCCCATGCAGCTTTCCCTCCCTCCTCCCTCAGCTGCCTTCTGCTTTCTCCATTTGCAGGATCCCTGCAATGATGCTTTTTCCTTGTTCTCCCACGGAGAGAGCCCGAGCCCGGCCTGTAAATCTCCATCTCCTCTGAAAAGCGCTTCACTCATTTCCAAAACAAACAGGCCCGAAGCCTGCAAGTCGTCGTCTGGCCTGCCGGCCCTGATTTACGGCGTGTGACTCCCTCTGTCTTTGCGATGTGCTGATGTGCCACATGGAGCTCGGCCTGCTGGGACGGGGTGTGGGCGTGAGACGGGGAATGGTGGGAACTTTCATCTTTACCAGGCGAGACGGGAAGGAATGGCCGACCCATGGCCTCTTTTGGAACCAGGCTAAGAAAAACCAGCATGGGGGGGTGGGGCAGACAGAAACCCCCTTCTCCAAAGTTGAAGGACAAACCTGGAAGGAGCAGCTGGGGTTGCCAGCCTCCAGGTGAAGGTAGGGTTGCCAAGTCTGTGCTGGAAAAATACCTGGAGACTTTGGGGGTGGATCCAGGATGAGGGCGGGGTTTGGGGAGGGGAGGGGCCTCAGCATGATGCAATGCCACAGAGTTCACCCTCCAAAGCAGCCATTTTCTCCAGGGGAGCTGATCTCTGCCAGCTGGAGATCAGTTGTAAAAGTGGGAGCTCTCCAGGCCCTGGAGGCTGGCAACCCTCGGTGGGGGGCTGGAGATCTCCTGGAATTACAGCAGATCAATCTCCAGACTCCAGATCAATACACCCTCTAAGCTGTGGAGTCTCTTGAGAGCAAAAATTCTTCTTTGAGAGCTACTGGCATTAAAGTTGTGTAAGCTACTGCATAAATTAGTTGGCTCTGGGGCCGTTTTTCCTGAGCTAAGACAAAAAAATACGTGAGCCAAAGGCTAGGAAACTGAGCTAGCTCACACTAATTCAGCTTAGAGGGAACTCTGCTCCAGATATCAATTCCCCTGGAGAAAATGGCTGCTTTGGAGGATGGACTGTCTTGCATTATTTCCCAGTGGTGTCCCTCCCCTCCCCAAAACCCATGTCCAGCCATTGCATGACAGTACCTTCAGACAACAGAGATCAGTTCCCTTTAGGTTGCCAACCTCCAGACGGAGCCTGGAGATTGTTCAGAATTACAACTGCTTGCCAGACCTCAGAGATCCATTTGCTTGGAGAAAGGGAGAGCCAGTTTGGTGTAGTGGTTAAGTGTGCGGACTCTTATCTGGGAGAACCGGGTTTGATTCCCCACTCCTCCACTTACACCTGCTGGAATGGCTTTGGGTCAGCCATAGCTCTGGCAGAGGTTGTCCTTGAAAGGGCAGCTGCTGTGAGAGCCCTTTCAGCCCCACCCACCTCACAGGGTGTTTGTGGTGGGGGAGGAAGGTAAAGGAGATTGTGAGCCGCTCTGAGACTCTTTGGAGTGGAGGGCGGGATATAGATCCAATATCTTAATCTTCTTTGAAGGGTGGACTCTACTGCATTATAGCCGAGGTCTCTCTCTCTCTTTCCCCAACTCCTTCATTTCCAGGCCTACAGATCTCCAGGAACTGATCTTGGTTGCCTGGAGATCAATTGTAATAGTGGGAAATCTCCAGGTGGCAAACCAAAGAGAACCACTAATGCCCTTTGGAGAAACGGACTAACTGCACTTATGCTGCTGTGAGCATCGGGTTCCAGATAATATGAAGTGACTGATCAGATGAAGGCTGACACCGAAACATGGCTTTGTAAACCTAGGGAACGTGTTATCAGCTGCGTTTTGTATCAGCTACACGTATTATCAGCTGCGCTTCGTATCAGCTACACGTATAAAGACATCGCCTTAATTTTCTGCAAAGTAACCTTGGCTTGGTTGGTAACATCATTACTGATTTGGAGAGGTTTTTCCGTGTCTATCAGGACTTTGCACCTTTTGGAGTCTTCATTCTGAGCGGACTCTTTCATCAAACGGTAAACTAGCAATCGCCTTTATGTCCATGTATATTGTAAATGGCAAGAGTGTTTGTGGTGCATTATAGACTATGTAGTGCTAAGCACTTAAGATAATGAGACATCCTGCATTTCTTGCATCTGGTTTTCAGAAGTATATTCTGCAAAGGGTTTCAGCATTGTTCAGAAACAATTTCACATCACTAATGTATTCTTTAGTAGAACACGGTTCTCTCCTGTTCCCCACTTGGGGATTGGCAACCCTGGTTGGTACAATCCTGATTCCTTTGCACCGTGCTGACGCCCAGAGCAGGGCCTCAGGTGATTATCTCAGCAGGTGAGAGTAGGGTTGCCAATCCCCAGGTGGGGGCAGGGGATCCCCCGGCTTGGAGGCCCTCCCCCCGCTTCAGGGTCATCAGAAAGCGGGGGGAGGGGAGGGAAGTGTCTACTGGGAACTCTATTATTCCCTATGGAGATTTATTCCCATAGAAAATCATGGAGAATTGATCCGCGGGTATCTGGTGCTCTGGGGGGGGCTGTTTTTTGAGGTAGAGGCACCAAATTTTCAGTACAGCATCTAGCGCCTCACCCCAAAATATCCCCCAAGTTTCAAAACTATTGGACCATGGGGTCCAATTCTATGAGCCCCAAAAGAAGATGCCCCTATCCTTCATTATTTCCTATGGAAGGAAGGAATTGAAAAGGTGTGCTGTCCCTTTAAATGTGATGGCCAGAACTCCCTTTGGAGTTCAATTATGCTTGTCACAGCCTTGATCTTGGCTCCACCCCTAATGTCTCCTGGCTCCACCCCCAAAGTCCCTAGATATGTCTTAAATTGGACTTGGCAACCCTAGGTGAGAGGGAGTTTCGTGCAGAGACACCTTCGCCAGGAGTCCAAAGGGGGTTGCCATCCCATGCCCAGCTTTTCTTTCAGCAGCCGATTCAGTTCGTTCTGCCCGTCGGACTCTCGCACAAATCGATATTATAGACGTCCAGCCCTTCTTCTCCCATTCACGGGTGCTTTAGTCACGCCGCTAAATTGACAGATTGCAGATTACAGTCAAATTGCCTCCCGTTTTCTTGCTTTGCTGCCCATGTCTTTCGGGCCGATACGACTCTAGCCGGCTTGAACAATCAATTAGACGCTCTTGGTCATATTTATGTGCTAGATTAGAGATCGAGGGGCTGTCTCAGAGCCTGCGTTTTACACCCCGGTGCTTTCATTGACAAGAGGCTGCTCCAGACAATGATGACAAATGGCTCCGGCACACAGCAGCATCTCCAGCGCGGCCCGCAGGCTCCTTCTTCCCAAAGTTTTCCTTGTGATTCTCCCGCAGCTGATCTTCCATCTTTTTCTTCACTGAAGAAAGCCCCAGTGTGGGGCTGTTCCCTCTAAATCAGGGGTCTGCAACATGGTGCCCATAGGAAGCCTTAGAGCCGCAGAGCCAATTTGGTGTAGTGTTCATAATTGGTCCTGTGTTTGAGATAAGAACGCTATTCAATACTGGTCCTATGTTAAATTAGGGTTGCCAAGTCCCTCTGCCGCTGTGGCAGGGGACTCCTCCCGGTGTGACGCTCTAGGATTCATGATAAAAAAACTCTATGGTACTCTATAGTATCTGATGCCTCTCCTCAAAACACTCTCCAAGTTTCAAAAGGATTGGACCAAAGGGTCCAGTTCAATGAGTCCCAAAAGAAGGTGCCCCTATCCATTATTTCCAGTGGAGGGAAGGCATTTAAGATGTGTGGTCCTTTTAAATGCGATGGCCAGAACTCCCTTCACAGTTCCAATATGCTTGTCACAACCTTGCTCCTGACTCCACCCCCAATGTCTCCTGGCTCCACCCCTAAAGTCTCCTGGCTTTCAAATGTGATGGCCAGAACTCCCTTCGCAGTTCCAATATGCTTGTCACAACCTTGCTCCTGACTCCACCCCCAATGTCTCCTGGCTCCTCCCCTAAAGTCTCCTGGCTTTTAAATGTGATGGCCAGAACTCCCTTCGCAGTTCCAATATGCTTGTCACAACCTTGCTCCTGACTCCACCCCCAATGTCTCCTGCCTCTATGGTACCATAGAGTTTTACTGTGAATTCCAGAGCATCTCTGGTGTGACGTGCCTGGTGCGATGATGTCACTTCCAGGGGACGTCATCGTGCAGGGCATGTTGTGCAATGATGGGGGTTTGGGGGGGCAGGGATTCCCCTGGCAGCCTGCTCTCCGCCAGCAAGTTGGAGCCCCCAAGCTGGGGAATCCCCCACTCCTAGAGGGAGTTTGGCAGCTCTAGTTAATATTGCTCTAAATGCTTGGTTTTTCAAGACTTCTGTTGCCTATGTCGGGCTGCTGCTCTTGGATCGTTGCATGTTCTTAGTGGCGGGTTATATTATTGATATTGTTTAGTTGTGTTTAGTTAATCCTGTGATTTACTTACTGATTTCTGATGGCTATTAGCCACAGGATATTGTTGGAACTCTCTGTCTGAGGCAGAGATGCTCTGTATTCTTGGTGTTTGGTGGGGGGGCACAGTGGAAGGGCTTCTAGCCCTACTGGTGGACCTCTTGATGTCACTTTTTTTTTTGGCCACTGTATGACACAGAGTGATGGACTAGATGGGCCATTGGCCTGATCCAACATGGCTTCTCTTATGTTCTTATGTGACACAGAGTGTTGGACTGGAGGGGCCACTGGCCTGATCCAACATGGCTTCTCTTATGTTCTTATGTGACACAGAGTGATGGACTGGATGGGCCATTGGCCTGATTCAATATGGCTTCTCTTATGTTCTTATGTGACACAGAGTGTTGGACTGGAGGGGCCACTGGCCTGATCCAACATGGCTTCTCTTATGTTCTTATGTGACACAGAGTGTTGGACTGGAGGGGCCACTGGCCTGATCCAACATGGCTTTTCTTATGTTCTTATGTGACACAGAGTGATGGACTGGATGGGCCATTGGCCTGATTCAATATAGCTTCTCTTATGTTCTTATGATGCTATTTGTACTGTAAATTCCAGGTGGGGACTGGACTTCTCCTGGGATTACAACTGATCTCCAGATTACAGAAATCAATTCTTAGGGTTGCCAACTCCCGCTTGAAAAACACCTGGAGATTGGAAGGGGCTAAGCCTAAGAAGCGCAGGGCTTGAAGAGGGATATGTATTATTTTTACAGGAATACAGAATAAAAAGGGACAATAAGGAAAATGAGGAGCATAAAACATCATTTGATAAACACATTTTAAGGACATTGCATAATACAGAAATATAAAACATGAAAAGAATAGCATGGCAAATCAGAATGCGGTAAAAAAACCAAACAGTACTTCAACATATATGTCCATGATTTCCTGGGTTTGATCCTGGCGGAAGCTGGGTTCAGATAGCTGGGTCAAGGTTGACTCAGCCTTCCATCCTTCCAAGGTTGGTCAAATGAGTCCCCAACTTGCTGGAGGAAAAGCACAGATGACCGGGGTAGGCAATGGCAAACCACCCTGTAAAAAGTCAGCCATGCAAATGCCGTGATGTGACATCACCCCATGGGTGGGTAACGACTTGGTGCTTGCACAGGGGACTACCTTTACCTTTTAAGAAACCATAGCTTGCCTGCTGTTTTTCATTGGATATAGCAGGGGTGGCCAACAGTAGCTCTCCAGATGTTTTTTGCCTACAACTCCCATCAGCCCCAGCCAGCATAGCCAATGGCTGGGGCTAATAGGAGTTGTAGGCAAAAAACATCTGGAGAACTACCGTTGGCAACCCCTGTATAGAATCCTCTTCTTCTTCTCTTTTACCTGGATTGGAGATCTAGCAAGTTAGCTTTTAAAAAAAAATTAATCTGTTCGTGAAAAAGCTAAGTGTACCTAAATGAATATATCGTGTAAGATGCGCTTCTGTTTTTGTAAGTAAAATTGCTTTCTCTTGTTACCTCTGGAATCAGATCTTCTTTGTAGTTTAATTGAACAGTATTTTCCCCTTAACTGGGAATAGGGCTGCCAATCCCCAGGTGGGGGCAGGGGATCCCCTGGTTTGAAGGCCCTCCCCCTGCTCCAGGGTCATCAGAAAGTGTGTGTGGAGGGGATAATGGAAAATTAATTTGTGGGTATCTGGGGCTCATGGTGGGGGGGTCTGTTTTTTGAGGTAGAGGCACTAAAGTTTCAGAATGGCATCTGATGCCTCTCCTCAAAACACCCTCCAAGTTTCAAAAGGATTGGACCAAAGGGTCCAGTTCTATGAGCCCAAAAAGAAGGTGCCCCTATCCATTTTTTCCAATGGAGGGATTTAAAAGATGTGCGGTCCTTTTACAGAACTCCCTTCGCAGTTCCATTATGCTTGTCACAACCTTGCTCCTGACTCCACCCCTAAAGTCTCCTGGCTCCACCCCCAAAGTCCCCAGGTATTTCTTGAATTGGACCTAGCAACCCTAACTGGGAAATGTGGAGGATTGGGGATGCTGCGTAAAGCTTCTGTGCTTCCAGAGCAAATGCTTTTATTACCTTTTATTACTTTTTTATTATTACTTGTATTACCTTTTATTGGTTTCCCACACAAATGCTATCCAGACCAAATGGTCTTCCAGTTTATTACACTCTTTTGCGATTTGATCCTAACTTTGTATCAGTTTACACCAAGGGCGGCCAGAGTTGCTTAACGTAAGAGCCACACAGAATAAACATCTGACATTTGAGAGCCGCGAGACACGAACAAATATTACACACACGTCTTCATGAAAACTCGTAATACTTTCTTTGCACAGAAAAATAAAATACATATATATGCACTGTATAACATTACCATGTAAGAAGGAGACTTTTTAAAGAACAAAAGCTGGGAATAACAGTCCCCATAAGACCAGCATAGGGAAGACCTGAGAGTAAGTCTGCATTAAGTTCCTCCTTGACCTCTGGGAGCTGTATAATATCTGTGAAAGAGCTGTGTGTGGCACAGTTTGGCTACCCCTGGTTTACACTCTTAACCCACCAGCCATATGTATTTCAGCTCACTGTGCCCCATCCCCTCTTCTGAAGAAGTATGCATGCATACGAAAGCTTACATTCTGAATAAAACTTCGTTGGTCTTAAAGGTGCTACTCGACTCCTACTTCGTCCATGCCCTAGCCTTTCTTTGTCGTTGCTTCTAGGCCCGTTGGCCTACCTGCCTGTGTTCCGAGAGAGCCAATCCGGTCTCCTGGGGCTGCCCTGCATTCCTGCGGAGCGATAGCATCGCCTCTCAAGCCCCGTGAAGCCCCTGCTCTTTGCATTAATATGTGGAGATCTTATCACTGCTAACTGACAACATCTGGGCAGAGGCCCCGGGAAGGGTCGTTTCCCTGCTCTCTCTCCAGCCGGTGCGTCAACCTCTGGAAGAGCCGCTGGTGCCTTGGCATCTGCTAGAGCCATCAAGGGCCCAGATGACGATAAGGAGCTGGGGTGACAAAGGGCAGGTGAGGGTCACCAAGGCAATTTGGCAGTGCTAAGGTCCCCAGTTTGTCTGACTTTTGGTCTATCGTGCGACACACAAAGCCTCCCTTGAGGCCCCTGCGTTTATAGAGAGCTGAGAAGGCTCACTCTGTGGCATGGAAAAGAGTTTGCTTTTATAACGGGAATCAGGTTTTATAAAGGGAATTTGATTTTATAAAGGGAATCTGATTTTATAAAGGGAATCAAGTTTTATACAGGGAATCAGATTTGTAACAATGCCCCAAGGGTGATTAACAGATGGAATGCACTGCCACAGGAGGTGGTGGCAGCTACAAGCATAGACAGCTTCAAGAAGGGACTGGATAAACATATGGAGCAGAGGTCCATCAGTGGCTATTAACCACAATGTATTGTTGGAAGTCTCTGTCTGGGGCAGTGATGCTCTATCTTCTTGGTGCTTGAAGGGACAACAGTGGGAAGGCTTCTAGTGTCCTGGCCCAACTGATGGACCTCCTGATGGCACCTGGTTTTTTGACCTCTGGGTGACACAGAGTGTTGGACTGGATGGGCCACTAGGCTGATCAAACATGGCTTCTTTTACGTTCTTAGTCTATTCCACTGTTTGTTGTTTTACCCTACTCTGGCTGTGGTAGGGTAATACCCCATCTCATTTTCAATTCGTTCTATGTCTACATTCATTTTCTTTGGCCATATCTGAGCCAATGAAGTATGGTCCCCATTTGGGGCGGAATGCACATAGCCTTCCATGGAGACATCATCATGGCCCTCTTGGACACAGATTGACTTTATATGCCCTCATATTCCCACACACATGATGAAGCTGGCCCTTTGTGGTAGGGCAAGGACACAGCAGGTTTAGAAGAAGCTTGCAACTGTTTGTTTTTCTGAATGTATATGTTCCTTTAAATCTTGGCAGGAAACTTTCAGAGGGAGGGCAAGCAGACAGAGCCGTGTTGCTCTCAGTCCCTCTGTTTGTTTGGAGTAAAACTCCACCCCTTAGGCTGTTCTTTCATTTTCCTATTAGTCTGAAGAAGTTGGTTGAAATACAGCAGATGGTTATATTCAGCAATGGGAGTAAATTGCCCCAGTGAGATCACAAAAGTGTATGTGCTTGCTGTGTTATTTCAACTGCTTTGTGAGAGTGTATGTGTTTACTTTTGTTTACTGGAAGTGAAGCTACTTGGGGTGAGGAAATGAAGACTGTATTCAGGGGAACTGCACTACTGTACTTTTATTTATTCATTTTGGGGAATGGGAAAGTCTCCTGGCTCCATCAGCAAATTCTCCCGAAGTCTCCAGATATTTTCTGAGATGGATCTAGCAACCCTAGCTCTTTAGATTAGGCTTCTTTCTCTTCTTTTGACTGCAACCTGAATGTGAACTGGACCGACTTGAATAAATGTAAGTTTACCTTGTTTTGCTAACTGCTTCTTGGGAGATTTATTTACTGCACTCAGTATCACGCTTCCATGACTGGGCAAAACTCTGCTATATTAACCAAATATCCCCATAGGTTTCACCCTGCAAATGGGTAAGAGCAACAGCTGCCTGTTCACCTGTGTTCTCCGTTGTGGCTCCCACTTTGTGGAAAGGCCTGCCTGAGGAGTATCAGAAGGCCTCCACACTTCTGTCATTTTTCAAACAGTAGCACATATTGGTCCAGGAGGGCAGTTTTATAAAGGGAATAAAAACAGTAGAATAATTGAATGGCGTTTGCTTTTATAAAGGGAATGAAATTGTAGTCTATTCCACTGTTTGTTGTAAGTATTACCTTGCTCTGACTGTGTCACTTGTTGTTTTGGTGACCGCCGTTCTTTTTTTGCCTTAGAACCATGGAGTTGCAAGGGACCTCCAGGGTCATCTAGTCCAACCCCCTGCACAATGCAGGAAACTCACAAATACCTCCCCCCAAATTCACAAGATCAGCATTGCTGTCAGATGGCCATCTAGCCTATGTTGAAAAACCTCCAAGGAAGGAGAGCCCACCACCTCCCGAGGAAGCCTGTTCCACTGAGGAACCGCTCTGACTGTCAGGAACCACTCTGACTGCCACAACCCACAACGCATCAAGTCCTGCAGCGATGGGCGAGGGGCGAAATGGCAGGTGGAAGGTGCCACTGGAAGCCGCAGTCCCGATCCTGCATGTAGGCGGTTCAGGGTATTGGTCGCCTGATGCTAACCTGGAGACGAAAGCATTTTTCGGCAGCACCCTGAACGACCAAGCAGCCTTATCTAGGGACAGCACTGCTTGCTCCACACGGAGAGGGGCCTAGAAAAGGTGGCCTAAACAAAGCTCGTCTCCTCCCCCCCAGTTGGCTAGCCTCAGTCAACGGGCATCCTTACTTGCGGTCAAAAAATAAGAATCGCACTGCTACAGCACCAACCCTAAATCAGACTTTTCCCTGCAGCCACTGTGGCTGGACCTGCCTGTCCCGCATTGGTCTTGTCAGCCACCAGCGAGCCTGCAGCAGACGTGGACTATTGCACCCTTCTTAAATCTTCGTTCGCGAAGCCAAGCCGAGATGAGAGATGACGATATATATATATATACACACACACACACATATACATATACACACACACAACACACTGTGGCTAATAGCCACTGATGGACATCTGCTCCATATTTTTATCTAACCGCCTCTTGAAGCTGGCTATGCTTGTAGCTGCTACCACCTCCTGTGGCAGTGAATTCCACATGTTAATCACCCTTTGGGTGAAGAAGTACTTCCTTATCAGTTCTAATCCGACTACTCAGCAATTTCATCGAATGCCCACGAGTTCTTGTATTGTGAGGGAGAAAAGGGAGAAAAGTACTTCTTTCTCTACTTTTTCCATCCTATGCAAAATCTTGTAAACCTCTATCATGTCAACCCGCAGTCGACGTTTCTCCAAGCTAAAGAGCCCCAAGCGTTTTAACCTTTCTTCATAGGGAAAGTGTTCCAACCCTTTAATCATTCTAGTTGCCCTTTTCTGGACTTTTTCCAATGCTATAATATCCTTTTGAGGTGTGGTGACCAGAATTGCACACAGTATTCCAAATGAGACCGCACCATCGATTTATACAGGGGCATTATGATACTGGCTGACTTGTTTTCAATTCCCTTCCTAATAATTCCCAGCATGGCATTGGCTTTTTTATTGCAATTGCACACTGTCTTGACATTTTCAGTGAGTTATCTACCACGACCCCAAGATCTGTCTCTTGGTCAGTCTCTGCCAGTTCACACCCCAGCAACTTGTATTTGTAGCTGGGATTTTTGGCCCCAATGTGCATTACTTTGCACTTGGCCACATTGAACCTCATCTGCCACATTGACGCCCACTCACCCAGCCTCAACAGATCCCTTTGGAGTGCCTCACAATCCTCTCTGGTTCTCACCACCCTGAACAATTTAGTGTCATCCGCAAACCTGGCCACTTCACTGCTCACTCCCAACTCCAAATCATTTATGAACAAGTTAAAGAGCATGGGACCCAGTACTGAGCCCTGCAGCACTCCACTGCTTACCGTCCTCCACTGCGAAGACTGCCCATTTATACTCACTCTCTGCTTCCTATTAATTAGCCAGTTTTTGATCCACAAGAGGACCTGTCCTTTTACTCCATGACTCTCAAACTTACTAAGGAGCCTTTGATGAGGAACTTTATCAAAAGCTTTCTGGAAGTCAAGGTAAACAACATCTTTCGGGTCTCCTTTGTCCACATGTTTGTTCATCCCCTCAAAGAACTGTAACAGGTTAGTGAGGCAAGATCTTCCCTTACAGAAGGGAAGATCTTCCCTTCCCATGCTGAGTCTTCCTCAATAACTCATGTTCATCAATGTGCCTACTCATTCTGTCCTTGATAATGGTTTCTACCAACTTTCCCGGTATTGAAGTCAGACTGACTGGCCTGTAGTTTCCCGGATCTCCTCTGGAAGCCTTTTTAAAGATGGGGGTGACATTTGCTACCTTCCAGTCCTCAGGAACAGAGGCAGATTTCAATGAAAGACTACATATTTTTGTCAGAAGATCCACAAGTTCAACTTTGAGTTCTTTTAGAACTCTTGGATGTATGCCATCCGGACCTGGTGACTTATTAGTTTTTAATTCATCCTATCAGTTGTAGGACCTCCTCTCTTGTCACCTCAATCTGACTCAGGTCTTTCAACACCCCTTCCAATATAAGTGGTTCTGGAGCAGGCAAACATTTCACATCTTCCACAGTGAAGATGGAGGCAAAAAATGCATTCAGCTTCTCAGCCATTTCCCTATCCTCCTTCAGTAATCCTTTGACCCCTTGGTCATCCAAGGGCCCCACTGCCTCCCTGGCTGGTTTCCTGCTTCTAATATATATATCTCTCCTACAATTCTCTTTTTTTTAAATTTCAGGGAGGGGGTGCTAGTGGGGCCAGGACACTAGAAGCCCTCCCACTGTTGCCCCCCAAACATGAAGAATACAGAGAATCACTGCCCCAGACAGAGTGTTCCCTAGAGTCTATAGTTTGTGGCTCATAGCCTCTGATGGACCTCTGCTTCATGTGCTTATAAAATCCCCTCTTGAAGCTGTCTGTGCTTGTAGCCGACACCACTCCTTGCATCAGTGAACTCCACATGTTAATTCCATGCCTGGGTGGTTGGACACGGCCATCTTGTTTCTTTGTCATGACCCATGCAAAGTGGATGAGCAATGGAAAAAAATAATTGATAAGAAATGCAGAGAAGCAGGGAAGAAACAAAAGCTACTGATTTGGCACATTAAGCCACAAATTAAAATATAGCAAGAAAAGACAAAATGAAGGATTTGTTGCTGGCTAACTCAAAGGATGTGGACACAAACAACGCCGGTAAAACAAGTATCCAAATTAGATTGGACGCTGCATTGCAGCAGGCACAGTCTTAGACACAAAACCCCACCTGTTCTGGATGATGTCAGAACCAGGTAGCAACAAACCAAAAAGCCAGTCACTAGCAGCTACGGATGGGCTTCAAAGCAGAGGTTCCAGAAAAAGTTTTCAAAGGGTATGAGATACATTCATGGAGGACAGGTTTATCAAAGGCCATGGTGATTGAAGGGAACCTCCACAACAGACGTCTAGCCTGCTTTGGGTTGGATGATGGAACAGGCCTGCTTTGACTTGCAGTCGCAGACCCGGCTCTGCCCACCCCTCGATGTTGCCAACTCTTGGAGGGGGTTGCTTCTTCCTTATGTTAGGGTACTCACTGCCACCACCTGCCCTTTTTTTGGGAGGGGGTGGTTCTGCTAGGAGGTCTCCTAGTTCCCCCTCTCAACCCGAGGCCCTGTCCTAGGGCTGCCATGTTCTCAGGCCAGGCAGGGTTTTCCCCGCCCCGGAGGCTCTCAACCCGCTCCCCCAATGTCGCCAGTACGATGACTTCACTTGCAGTGACATCATGTGCTGGCTGCTCTAGGAGCTTCTGGGAAAACTCTATGGTTTCCCCAGCTGCTCTAGCAATTTGGGAGGGAAAACTCTATGGTACCAGTCCCCCGCCGGAGGCTGCGGTGGACTTGGCAACCCTAGCCTGCCTTCTATGTCTGCCAGAGCCTGGTTACCATAGGAACCAGTTAGAACTTTGCTATGCCCCTGGAGAAATAGCCATGTGCACCCAAGGCTGCTTTCCTTCCAGCCCCGGAGCCCTTCTTGCACTTGTGTGTTCATGACGGTGGGAGATCTAGGTGGTGCAGAGACTGAGAACCAACCCCCAAAGTAAAAAAAAAGATTTATTGAAATATATTTACAAGCATTCTTAAGCACAGCGCTACATCAGCAAATGGATTTCAAAAGGAAAACTGGCCGCAAACGCAATCCCCTTTCTCTGTTCTAGACATACCCTAACTCATGTTACAATAAGGCAGGCACTAATCATCTTAAAGAGTTACAAGGCTCCAGTCCTCATGTATATTTTGTGTATGTATTGTTTTTGTGTACTTGTATTGGGGGTTTTCTGATTAAACAATAATAAAAAAAGAGTTACAAGGTTCCCGTGTATGTCCCGTTACCTGGGAGACCACATGGTCAGAACAAGATGGCTGCCCGTTTCCATCCCCAGACAAGAGGTCTGTCTAGCTCAACATCTCAGGGGGAAAAGCAAGTTCCCCTTGCAAGGAAGTCGTCTTAACCCCATTCATTTTACGTCACTCCTTCTCCCCCCCTGGCCTGGTCTGCCCAGGTTGCTGGTGCATCCTGGGAGCGCTCCTGAAGGGCATTCTGGAAAATCTCCAGGAATCGCCTGGAGGCTTCTTAGCACCAAATTCCTTACTACAGGGGTGGTCAAACTTGCTTAACATAAGAGCCACATAGAATAAATATCATGTGTTCGAAAGCCGCAAGAAAGGAAAAAAGGAAAGCAAATAGATTGGGGGACGTGGAAAGAAAGCAACTTTAACCTTTAATGCATTATCCAAGCCGCCAGTTGGCTTGGAGGAGTGATTTAAAGAGACAAATGCCTTCCGCAAGCTGGCCAACGGGGTGGCGGGGGCTTCGAGAGCCACACAATATCTGTGAAAGAGCCACGCGTGGCTCCCGAGCCACAGTTTGGCCACCCTTGCTGTAGTAGGTATTCCTGCTGGGGCTATACAGATGTAATATAGCAGGCCATTGAACCGGCTCCCTGCCATTTCCAGAAAGAGAGAAAACCCTCCATGCTTTTAAAACTCAGAGGGGTGAATAGGTTTCTCCACAAACTGGTATTGCTATATTGCCTGGGCAGATGTGACTCTATTGCTCAGGCTGCTACAAATCCACCTTTATGCTGGGAAGATTTCTTACCTTCTGTGCTATGTCAGCATCCTCTCCACTGTGTCGCATCAGGGAAAAGTTGAAGCTTGCTGAAGAAAGCACTGCAACTACTGGTGGGGAAGGCTTTCCACACATCCCCCGCCCCCATTCTCTTAAATGGATTGGCTGGCAGAGACTGATAAGAGCCGGCGTACCTCAGAGGCTGTTTCCAACCAGCTTTGGTTTCTCCCTTTTGTCTTTTTTTCCCACTTCAGCATCCCCGGCAGCTAAGGGTCAACTTTAAATGTGCATACATTTCAATGAATTAACATAGCCAAATACAATGGTCAAGAGGGTGTTTTTTTCCGAATGTATAAGGGAAGTCAGGAACTGGAAGTCCGTGCAGGGTAGGTGATTGCCTAGGGCGCTGGCCTGATGGGAGTGCCGAATTGGGTGTCCCCACGTGACTCGGGGATGTTATCAGCAGGGGTGGAATTCTAGCAGGAGCTCTCTTGCATATTAGGCCACCCCCCCCCCCCCGATGTAGCCAATCCTCCAAGAGCTTACAAAAAAGAGCCTTGTAAACTCTTGGAGGATTGGCTACATCAGGGGTGTGTGGCCTAATATGCAAAGGAGCTCCTGCTAGAATTCCACCCCTGGTTATCAGTGCGTGTGGGGGGTACCAGAAGTTAGCCTTGCCTGGGGTTTCAGACAGTCTAGGGCCAGCCCTGAGTCCATGAGCGCAATAGTTCTTGGGGTTCTGATATACCACTGTGGTTCCGTATCCGAACAAACAAGAGGAGGATTTCGGTCTTGTATCAGTAGGGCTGCCAGTCCCCAGGTGGGTAGCACGAAACTATAGGATCTTAGCGTACAGCTGTGCAAATAAAAAAACGCTAAAGAGACACCATAAATGTTGACAGAGTGTGCTGGAAGACGTCCCTCAGGGCCACTCTGGTCAGCCCAGCCTCAGCTAAAGTTCTAATGAATACAGACTCACAGACAGCCAGTTCAACAGTTGTATTAGGGTTAGGCAATAGCAAAGTCAAGTGCAGTCCAATAGTCAGTCCACTTACAGTTATCAAAGATTTCAGGTTTTCACGGCTGGTAACATCATTAGGGTTTGTAGAATCTTTCGGGATCAAGTGCCGTGTTCTACTGGAGAAAGTTTTCCTTCCAGACGTTTCGTTCTCAGCTGCGGAGAACATCCTCAGTGGCGTTGCAGCCAGAGCAGGCGCTCTGACCTTCTTGGCTGCTGTGCATTGAGTGGGGTCAGGGCTGCTGGAGAGCTGCGAAATAGCAGCTCTCCAGCAGCCCTGACCCCACTCAATGCACAGCAGCCAAGAAGGTCACAGCGCCTGCTCTGGCTGCAACGCCACTGAGGATGTTCTCCGCAGCTGAGAATGAAACGTCTGGAAGGAAAACTTTCTCCAGTAGAACACGGCACTTGATCCCGAAAGATTCTACAAACACTTACAGTTAGTCCAGTCAGTTCAAAGGTACAGTAATCACAGTCCAAAAGAATAGTCAGTTATACAGTCCATCGATATCCGTACATCCAGTAATCCAACAGTATACCACTCCTCTCCGTCCGTTCTCTCCACAGTAGGTAGCAGTGTGGCTACTGCTGTTATACCCCTACCAGCCAATCACATTACTTATTGGTTAATGGGTTGCACATGCTTCTCATATGCTTCATCATCTGTATAGCAAGTGTTACATAATCCTGCTAACAGGCCCAAGAAGCCTTAAAGCGATGGGTCCTGTCAAATTTTAAACAACAAAACAGTGTAATGTAAAGGTCAGTGGTGTCCTGACAGAGCTTGCACGTAGAACTTCAAATAGACAAGCGCATGTAGCAAGAAGACATTAACGGAAGACAGTTCAAAAGCTGTTTTTCCAATATACACACACATATATATTGGCCACTGTGTGACACAGAGTGTTGGACTTAATGGGCCACTGGCCTGATTCAACATGGCTTCTCTTATGTTCTTATCACCAAGGAGTGACAATTTCCCAGTATTTCGTTCATGGAACTAAAAGAAGCCCTTCCAAAGATGCCTGTTCTAGATATCAAGACGTTTTATCCGTCTTTCTTCAGTTTGGAGGCTTATTTATCACTGGAACCCAATCTTTACAATACATTCACAGGAGACCAACAAGGTTCAATCAGAACATGTCTGTAAGCTTTCCAGGTGGGGGCAGGGGATCCCTTGGTTTGGAGGACAGGGACACCTTCTTTGGGGGCTCATAAAATTGCCCCCCCCCATACAGCCTTCTTGAAACTTGGGGGATGTTTTGAGGAGAGGCACCAGATGCTATGCTGAAAATTATCAGGCTAGGTGGTAGAGCATCTGCTTGGGAAGCAGAAGGTCCCAGGTTCAATTCCTGGCATCTCCAAAAAAGGGTCCAGGCAAATAGGTGTGAAAAAACCTCAGCTTGAGACCCTGGAGAGCCGCTGCCAGTCTGAGAAGACAATACTGACTTTGATGGACCAAAGGTCTCATTCAGTATAAGGCAGCTTCATATGTGCATATGTTCAGGAAACCTGCTTGCTGATAACCCTGAAGTGGGAGGAAGGGGAGACCCTCCGAACTAGGGGATCCCCTGCCCCTAACTGGAGATTTGGCAACCCTAGTCACGTCTCCTCTAGTGTTGAAGTTTCAACTGTAAATTCCTCAGGGATAGAGACCTGTGTTTTTTCCTTCTCCTTACTCCGTAATGGATTCACCTACAAAGACGGGGCCATCTATATCAATTATAATCTCCCAATGAGAACCAGCCGATTGCCTTGATCTTGCCTTCCCTTTGGGATGCGCAGCGCAGCGTTCGCTTCCTGCTCTGCTTTTTTGGAGTTTCACCAAACTTCCTCCCTTTCCTGCCACCTCCTCCTAGCATCGAGGACCACCCAACCGGATCCCTTGAGGACTCACCCAGGATCTTTAAAGTGAGGGGACATATGCTGCATTTGCGCCAACTTTAGGCCCGCTTGGAGGCTCAAAAACAGAGCTGGGGGCTTCGGTTCTGTTGCCTGGGGGAGGGGGAGAGACCCACACATTCCCCCCCCTCCCTACCCCCAGCCCACTCCTTTCCCACCAACCCCAGGTCCTCTCTGGGTCTTTTAGGAATCGGTGAGACACGGACAAATTGGAGGCACTTCAGAGGCACGCAACAAATGATCTAAGGCCTGAGGGAGCAAGTTAATAAGGAAGATTAAAGGAGCTGAATTATTCATAGCCCGGCTGAATGAAACCTCTAAACTGGAGAGGGGGGGGGATTGAAGGAAGAAAATGCCGAGCGAGTGAAGGAGGATCCCCTGGCAAGAAGAAGCCATCTGTGAGGAACTTGGGCTCTTTGGAGGCTGTTTTTTTTTGAGGTAGAGGCACCACATTTGCAGCATAGCATCCGATGCTTCTCCTCAAAACACCCACCAAGTTTCAAAAGGATTGGACCAGGGGGTCCAATTCCATGAGCCCCAAAAGAAGGTGCCCCTATCCTTCATTGTTTCCAATGGAGGGAAAGTATTTAAAAGGTGTGCGGTCCCTTTAAATGTGATGGCCAGAACTCTCTTGGGAGTGCAATTGTGCTTGTTGCACCCTTGCTGCTGGCTCCACCCCTAATGTCTCCTGGCTCCACCCCAAAACTCTCCTGGCTCCACCCCCAAAATCCCCAGATATTTCTTGAGTTGGACCTGGCAACCCGTAGAATTTCCCTGTGCCCTGCTGGGGAGGTGCAGGGACTTGGGCTGAACCTTCTACATGCCAAATGTCTGCTTTAGCATCAAGCAAAGGCAATCCTTAATTCCTTCTTTGGCGGAATGATTGAAGCAAGGGCCTTTGGTGTTCATTAACTGTTGCTTGGGAACCAAATCCCATGGGGCTGGGCTAGTCCCATCCGCCCTTATAGGATTTTTGACACAGACAAAAACCTCCCTTCGCATGGAGCGTTACGCTGCAAGCAGAGAACCGGCAGAAGCCTTCACTTGCCCATGTGAGGCGAAAGTGCCCGCTGACGGCAGAAGGCTCAAGCAGCACTCTGCCGAAGAAGGCATCCTAAGTTTACATCACTGGCTGTCTGTGTAGGAATGTCAGCCTTCAGTTGGGGCCTGGAGATCCCCTGGAATTTATTACCACTCATCTCCAGACTACAGAGACCAGTTCCCCTGGAGAAAATGGCTGCTTTGGAGGGTGGGCTCTATGCCGGGGTACCCCACTGAAGTCCCTGGCCTCCCAAGGCTCCACCCCTAAATCTCCAGGACTTTCCCAACCTGGAGCTGGAAACCGCACACTTCTGCCCCCTGCTGGTGGCCAGTATGGACCTGGAAATAGGGTTGCCAGTCCCCAGGTGGGGGGCAGAGGTCCTCACCCCAGGGTCATCAGAAAGTGGGGTGGAGGAGGGAAGTTTCTGCTAGGCACTCCATTATTCCCTATGGATTCCAATAGGGTATAATTGAGAATCCATCCGTGGGTATCTGGGGCTCCTTGGAGGTAGAGGCACCAAAGTTGCAGCATAGCATCCAATGACACCCCCAGTTTCAAAAGGATTGGGCCAGGGGGTCCAATTCCATGAGCCCCAATAGAAGGTGCCTCTGCCCTTCATTACTCCAAACAGAGGGAAGGCATTTCAGAGGTGTGCCGTCCCTTTAAATGTGATGACCAGAACTCCCTTTGGAGTGCAATTGTGCTTGTCGCGCCCTTGCTTCTGGCTCCACCCCCAATGTCTCCTGGCTCCACCCCCAAAGTCCCCAGATATTTCTTGAATTGAACCTGGCAACCCTACCTGGGAACTTTGATCTTGTTGGCAGCTCTGGGTTGGGAAATACCTGGAGATTTGGGGGTGGAGGGGGAGGTTGGAGCCTGAGCTGGGCAAGGTTTGGGTAGGGAAGGACCTCTCCGGGGTATAATGCCACAGAGTCCATTTTCCAAAGCAGCCATTTTCTCCCAGGGAGCTGATCTTTGTTGCCTGGAGACCAACTGTCATAACATGAGATCCCCAGGGGCCACCTGGAGGTTGGCAACCCAACAGCTGTCAATCAAGCGCCCGCCTGGGCAGCCTTTGTGGCAGTATGGAAAAACTCATTATATTGCGGTTGTCTAGGGAGAACCAGAGATTAGACGAGACGAGTGTTGACAGACACCCACTCTGTTTCTTCTCAGTTGGGGCCTGAGCAGAATGAGAGAAGGCCAAGACTGAGAGAGTTCTGTAAGGAAGCTGTTACCATAAAAGTCTGTTCAAAGACTGAGAGTGTTTTAATATAAAGACAGAAATCGCACCCCTTGAAACGCAGCAGGGATTGAATCCTAGACAGGCCAGCACCAATCAGTGAGGAGGACTGAAAGGGAAGGAGGAAAACTATCCAAGTGGGGGGGGGGAGAGAAGTAGGGTTGCCAAGTCCATTCAAGAAACATCTGGGGACTTTGGGGGTGGAGCCGGGAGACTTTGGGGGTGGCGCCAGGAGACATTGGGGTGGAATAAAGAGCAAGGTCGTGACAACCACGATTGAATTCCAAAGGGAGTTCTGGCCATCGCATATAAAAGGACTGCACACCTTTTAAATGCCTTCCCTTCACTGGGAATAATGAAGGATATAGGGTTGCCAAGTCCAATTCAAGAAATATCTGGGGACTTTGGGGGTGGAGCCAGGAGACTTTGGGGGTGGAGCCAGGAGACATTAGGGATGGAGCCAGTATCAAGGCTGTGACAAACATCATTGAACTCCAAAGGGAGTTCTGGCCATCACATTTAAAGGGACAGCCACCAATTCCTTCCTTCCATAGGAAATAATGAAGGATAGGGGCACCTTTTTGGGGGGCTCGTAGAATTGGACCCCCTGGTCCAATCATTTTGAAACTTGGGGGGTATTTTGGGGAGAGGCACTAGATGCTATACTGAAAATTTGGCATCTCTACCCCAAAAAACAGCCCCCCAGAGCCCCAGATACCCATGGATCAATTCTCCATGATTTTCTATGGGAATAAATCTCCTTAGGGAATAATAGAGTTCCCAGCAGACATTTCCCTCCCCCCCCCCCGCTTTCTGATGACCCTAAAGCGGGTGGAGGGTCTCCAAACCGGGGGAACCCCTGTCCCCACCTGGGGATTGGCAACCCTAGAAGGATAGGTGATCTTCTTTGGGGCCTCATAGAATTGGACCCCCTGGTCCAATCTTTTTGAAACCTGGAGAGTGTTATGAGGAGAGGCAGCAGATGTTATGCTGATAATTGTCCTTTATAAAGTTGATATTTCTGCCTAATCTTAAATAGCTACAAGCAGGGCGCAGTCTAGCATGGTCCGGCCCGACAAGGTCTCATTCATGCCAGATTTGGCCCTCATAACAAACGAGTTCGACACCCCAGCTCTATGACAATATACCCCCTCAGGACCCTGCCCTCCTAAAACCCCACCCTCCCAACCTAGTACTGGCAACCTGAGCTGCTCAGTGGTAGAAGAAGAAGAAGCTGCTGCTGCTTCTGCTGCTTTTGATGATGAAGATATTGGATATATCCCACCCTTCTCTCTGAATCTCGGTCTCAGAACGGCTCACAATCTCCTTTATCTTCCTACCCCACAACAAACACCCTGTGAGTTGGGTGGGGCTGAGAGAGCTCTCACAGAAGCTGCTCTTTCAAGGACAGCTCTGCGAGAGCTATGGCTGACCCTACGCCATTCCAGCAGCTGCGAATGGAGGAGTGGGGAATCAAACCCGGTTCACCCGGATAAGAGTCCGCGCACTTCACCACTACACCAGACTGAGTTAGATTTGAGTCCAGTAGCACCTTAGAGACCAACAAGATTTTCTCAATATAAGCTTTCGAGACTCAAAGCTCCATTCACCAATGGGAAAAGGACCATGTCCCTTCTTCCCTGCTTTATCTCTGCCGGTCACGTAGCTCTTAAAGGCTCCGGAGACTTGCCAGGGAAGAAAGGGTAGCGGCCTTCCCCACAGCCCCCCATCCCACTTCTTCTGCAAAGTTCCCAAGGAGAAGGTCTTTATCTTTGAAACCAAGTTAATTAATCCACTTACGAGCCATTCATCCGCAGGGGGGCTGGCCACAATGCGCCCGCTGGCAGTGCCAGCCCAATTGCTTGGGCTGGGGATGAAATGAGCAGGTGTCTGTCCAGACTTTGTGGGGGGGGGGGAGGAACTGGAGAAAGGCCAGCGAAGAAGATTTCCAAGAAATGGTCCCGACAATCCAAACAACAATGGGAATGAAAATGTCCCAGACTCCCAGCTCTCTGGAGAGCTGGGCTTTTTTTCTATAGCAGGAACTCCTTTGCATATTAGGCCACGCACCCCTGATGTAGCCAATCCTCTTGAAGTTAACAGCAGGCCGTGTACTAAGAGCCCATAAGCTCTTGGAGGATTGGCTACATCAGGGGGTGTGGCCTAATATGCAAAGGAGCTCCTGGTACAAAAAAAGCCCTGCTGGAGAGGCCAGGAATTCCAGCAGATGGGAATGACATACCTTATGAAATAAGGGAATGTCCAGATACAGAATTGATGTGGTTCTTCCATCAGGCTTTCCCTGGTTTCTGACAGCTGATAACCAAACCCAAGAGACTGCTGGGAGATCCGTCACTGCAGGGCTTCCCATGGTGCCCCCCAACACCTTTCTGTTGGAGCAACTTAGCATGCCTGGACATTGATCGCTCTAAGTGTGGATAGATGTTACCTCCTTGAATGGGATGCCTCTTTTGTCTTAACCTGAGAGCTGTCCTCTGACCCCAGTTTGGTGTGAGAGCCAGTTTGGTGCAGTGGTTAAGTGCGCAAACTCTAATCTGGGAGAACCGGGTTTGATTCCCCACTCTCCACTTGCAGCTGCTGGAATGGCCTTGGGCAGGCCTCGGATTCAGCCGGAGCTCACAGGAGCGCAGCTCCTGAACCTTTCTGAGAGTTCCCCCTCCTCCTCCTCACCTCGCCCATTGAATAGTTGGTAGTTGCATAACAATCCCTGGATGAGCTCCACCACCTGTTTTTCTACAAAACGACCCCTGGCCTTGGATCAGCCATAGCTCTTGCAAGAGTTGTCCTTGAAAGGGCAGCTTCTGTGAGAGCTCTCTCAGCCCCACCCACCTCACAGGGTGTCTGTCATGGGGAAGTGGGGGACGGTAAAGGGGATTGTAAGCCTCTCTGAGATTCTGAGAATCAGAGTGTAGGGCAGGGTATAAATCCAATATCTTCTTTTTCTTCTCTCTCTTTGTCCTCTCACGTGCTGCACATGGTCTTCAGTGGAGACACATGTCTCTGCAGGTGTCTTCCATAGAAAAGTGCCCTCATACTCCCACATATGTGATGTCGGACAAGCTGGCCATTTGTGATAGGGAAAGGACTCTTTGTAGGCCTGCCAGTCCCCAGTTCTGGGCACGGGATCCCCCAGCTTTCAGGCTTCACCCCGCCACCAACCAGCTGGCTGTAACAGAATTGCAGAGTTGGATTAGGAGGGACGGTGGCTCAGTGGTAGAGCATCTGCTTGGTAAGCAGAAGGTCCCAGGTTCAATCCCTGGCATCTCCACTAAAAAAGGGTCCAGGCAAATAGGTGTGAAAAACCTCAGCTTGAGACCCTGGAGAGCCGCTGCCAGTCTGAGAAGACAATACTGACTTTGATGGACCAAGGGTCTGATTCGGTATAAGGCAGCTTCATATGTTCAAACAGTTTCCTTTCAATCTACTGAGTCCTTTCAGGTCATAATAATGGAAGCCTTGGAATGTCACATGCACGTGCTCATAAAGGTAAAGGCAGTCCCCTATGCAAGCACCGAGTCGTTACAAACCCCTGGGGTGACGTTACATCACGGCGTTTTCTTGGCAGGCTTTTTGTTACAGGGTGGTTTGCCATTGCCTTCCCCAGTCATCTACACTTGACCCCCCTCCCCCACAGCAAACCGGGTCCTCGTTTTACTGACCTCGGAAGGATGGAAGGCTGAGTCGACTTTGAGCCGGCTACCTGAACCCAGCTTCCGCTGGGATCAAACTCGGGCCGTGAGCAGAGCTTGGACTGTAGTAATGCAGCTTGCCATTCTGCGCCATGGGGCTTATATTAAGAAGGACTAATTCTGGGTCCACCCACAGTAGCCGTTTGCGGCAGGTGTACTGGTGGAAGCTGGATGCTTTCATTGCTATAGAGGGAGGGTCGGCTTCCTGTTCCTTCCCATTTTGTATGTCACCTTCCTGAGACTTTTCATTCAGCCCAGAATCGTTGCTGCCATTCCCAGTTTTCCTTTTATGCGATTTTGGCGTCGTTTATATTGGAGCCTTGCAAAAGCATTAAAATTGCATGAAACAGAATGAGAAAAAATTGTGCTGCAAGGAAACATGAAAAGATACACTTATTTGTGCGGGGGGGAAAGTAAAAATCAAGCAGGGATCTTTGAGTTGAAACAGAAGGGCTTTCAGATGCAGTAGGGTTGCCAACCTCCAGGTGGGGCCTGGAGATCTCCTGGAACCACAAGTCCTCTCCATGCTACAGAGATCAGTTCCCCTGGAGGAAATGGCAGCTTTAGAGGGTGCCAACTCCAGGTTGGGAAATTCCTGGAGATTTGAGGTGAAGCTTTGGGAGAGCAGGGTTTGTGGCAGGCAGAGACTTCAGTGGTATATAAGGCAGTAGACTCCACCGTCCAAAGCAGCTATTTCCCCCAGGAGAACTGGTCTCTGTAGTCTGGAAATCAGTTATGATTCCAAGCTATCTTCAGTCTTCATCTGGATGTTGCCAACTCCAGTTCTAAGCCTTCTCCAAGTTCCACCCCCAAATCTGGAATTTACCAATCCATAGTTGGCAACCTTATCTCTACTGCCTATCTCCTTCCCTGGATTTCTCCCACATTGTACCCTTTGCTTGCTTCCTCTTTCACAAAGGAAGACATGGGCCGTTTTCCCACTGACCTTACTCCGGAGCGACGTCCCTCTTCACCGCGCAGCGTCTGCGCGGATTTCCCACCAACTGCTGCGCACAACCAGGAAGAGCCGCGGCTTTTGCGTCGCAGATGTAAACTGGTTTTTAGCGGTTTACATCTGCGACGCAAAAGCTGCGGCACTTCCTGGTTGTGCGCAGCAGTTGGTGGGAAATCCGCGCAGATGCTGCGCGGTGAAGAGGGACGTCGCTCCGGAGTAAGGTCAGTGGGAAAACGGCCATGGTTTCATCATAGGGTTGCCAGGTCTGACTCAAGAAATATCTGGGGACTTTGGGGGTGGAGCCAGGAGCAAGGTTGTGACAAGCACGACTGAACTCCGAAGGGAGTTCTGGCCATCACATTTAAAGGAACCCTGTTCCTTTTAAACGCATTCCTTCCGTTGGAAATAATGGAGGATGGGGGCACCTCCTTTGGGGGCTCAAAGAATTGGACCCCCTGGTCCAATCTTTTTGAAACTTGGAGGGTCTTTTGAGGAGAGGCATTGGATTCTATGCTGCAAATATGGTCCCTCTACCTCAAAACACAGCCCCCCCTCCAAAGCCCCAGATACTCACAGATCAATTCTCCACTATACCTTGTGGGAATCTGTCTCCATAAGGAATAATGGAGTGACCAGCAGATTCCACCTCCCCCCCCCACACGCACAGTGTCACATAACCACTCAGCCTTGAAGTTTGCAGGCCCAGGAGGATAGCTAGAAATGAGTCACAACTGTCCGTTTGGTGTGCATGCGTTTGTGCATAATGATTCATGCTCAGTTTACAGGCTTATGGAAAGGTCATCCTCTTGCTTGGAAGACCATGCTTTGCTGATCAAAAACAGGTGTCCCGCAGAGAGCTTCATAAGCATGGAAACTGTTGGAACCATGATTCATGAGCCCCTATTTTTTAAAAATGTTCTGTGTAAGCATTAAAAAAAACAGTAACTGTAGACATGTGTGGGTATTTGGGGCACCGGGAAGCTGTATTATGAGGTAAAGGCACCAAAATTTCAGTATAGTGTCTGGTGCTGCTTTTCAAAACATCTCCCAAGTTTCAAAAAGTTTGGACCAGGGGGTCCAATTCTGTGAGCTCCAAAAGAAGGTTCCCCTCTCCATTATTTCCAAATGGAAGGAAGGCGTTTAAAAGGTGCGCAGTCCCTTGAAAAATGATGGCGAGAGCTCCCTTTGGAGTTCAGCTCTGCTTGCCACAACCTCGTTCCTGGCTCCACCTCCAATGTCTCCTGGCTCCACCCCCACAGATATTTCATGAGTCGTACCTGGCAGCCCTATTTGTAAAACGATGCACTTTGGGACAAAAAAATTCTGACGTCAAAGGTAGGCGAATGGGGTCTGAACCTTCTAAGGCAGAAAGGGGAAAAGATCTTGGGGTTGTAGTGGACGGCTCAAGGAAAGTGTCAGCCCAGCATACTGCAGCGGTGAAAAAGGCACACTCCGTGTGAAGAATTATCTGGAAAGAGATTGAGAATAAAATGGCCAATATTGTAATGCCCTTGTATTCATCTATGGTGCAGCCTCATTGGGAATTCTGGGTACAGGGGTGTCAAATTCTTACGTTATGAGGGCCAGATCTGACATAAATGACAAATGGGCCAAGCCATGTTGGGCTAGGCCATGTGTATACCTATTTAAGATGATAAAGTTTATATCTCTGCTACCTAAAGGCCACAGACAAACACAAATAAACATTTTTTTAAAAAAAAAACCCTTTAAAATGCTTAAAACATTAGCACTCATTGGTCTTAAAGGTGCTTTCTTTGTATCTCTCCCATGGGATCCAGGGGACTGGATAAAGGAAGCTCTGGCTCTTTCCTTCCTTCCCCAGGGGGCCAGGAGGGGGAAGAGCCTCAGCCAATGGAAGGAAGACAGCCTTGGCTCAGTAGCTCTGCTGTGTGATTGAGAGAGCCTGGCAAAGCAAGCTCTGCTTCTCCCCCTTCCTCCCAAGAGAGGAGCCTCAGCAAACAGAGAAGATAGAGGCTTTGCTCTGTAGCTCCTGTGCGATTGAGCAAGCCTTGCAAAGCAAGCTGTTATGCGGAAGGAAGTGAGAAGGAGAAGAAAGCAGATGACAGCCAGTTGCTCGTGGACCTGATAGGAACCCTCCAGGGGCCTAATTTGGCCCCTTGGTCACATGTTTGACACCCCTGGTGTACAGTTCTGGTCACTGTATCTCCAAAAGGACATTGCAGACTTGGAAAAAGTACAAAGGAGGGCAAGCCAGATGATTAGAGCAACTTCTGTATGAGGAAAGGCTGAAGAGTTTGGGACTTCTTAGTTTAGAAAAGGGGGACATGACAGAGGTTTGTGAAATTATGCATGGGGTAGAGAGAGTCGACAAAGAGAACTGTTTTTCCCTCTCCCAAAATACTAGGGGACCCAATGAAGCTGATGGACAGTAGGAAGGACAAAAGGAAATGCCACTTTACACAGAGAGTGATTAAAATGTGGGAATCCACTGCCAGAGGATATAGTAATGGCCACAGAGCCAGTCTGGTGCAGTGGTTAAGTGTGCGGACTCTTATCTGGGAGAACCGGGTTTGATTCCTCACTCCTCCACGTATAGCTGCTGGAATGGCCTTGGGTCAGCCACAGCTCTCGTAGGAGTTGTCCTTGAAAGGGCAGCTTCTGGGAGAGCTCCCTCAGCCCCATTCACCTCACAGGATGTCTGTTGTGGGGGAGGAAGGGAAAGGAGATTGTGAGTCGCTCTGAGACTCTGAGATTCAGAGTATAAGGCAGGATATAAATCCAATATCATCATCTTCTTCTTAGTACTTGGATGGGAGACCACCAAGGAATAGCAGGAATAGCAGTCCAGTGGCCAACCGCCTCTGAACTTCTCTTGCCTTGAAAGCCCTATGGGGTGCCGTAACTTGGCTGCAATTCAACCTTTTCCTCCACCACCAGGAACGAATGGTTTCTGAAACACCCTGTCATTAACAGCCTTGCTCAGTTCTCCAGTTCTTTATGTATCTGACATGTTTCTGACACCCTTTTTTGTAACTGGGGCAACTGACTACATTTTAATAAATAATGCAAATAAGATCAAACCGGGGCTTTTTTTTTTTAATCCTAAAAATTGTGCAACCAACGATCCTCTCCAACAGGGACATCAGACCCAAAGACAAATGAGCAGTACTAAAGCATCAAAAAGCACATCGAATCTGAATGTTCTCGAAACCGACATTAAAGGCTTAAGATATAAGCAGGAACTCATTTGCATATTAGGCCAAACCCCAACACCAAGCCAGCCAGAACTGTGTTCCTGTGGGTTCCTGCTCAGCCGGCCAGAACCGGGTTCCTGTGTGTGTGTGTGTGTGACGTTCTCAGGACGCAGGCAGGCAGGAGTTCAAAGCCGATCCGAAGTCAAAGTTCAGGAAGTCATGCAGGAGCCGAGTCACCACAGCAAAATCGCAAACCAGAAGCAGAAGTCAGTGTCCAAAGCCAAAGGGTCAGGGTGCCAAGGAATTCAAACTGGTCAGGAACTGGAATCAGGAAGGAGCGTGGATGCAAGCCAGGGAATCGACTTGTTGCTTCCACGAGGTTGCCAAGTTCCGAGTATGAGTTATATGGGAGCCTCAATCAGCCTGCTCCCTGGGTGGCTGTAATTCTCCTAAAACTCTGGGCTGAGATTGGAAGTATTGGCGCGCCTCGTGCCTGCGTTCTGAGAGTTTTTTCCAAAGCCGGTTCCGCATTCTTGAGATGGGATGGGAAGAGCTTGGAGGAAACTGATTGTCAACAGCTGACGTAGGTGCCTGGAATGTGGGGAGAGTGATTGATGGGCCAGCTGTTGGTTCTTCAACTGAGGCTCTGGAAGGCCATTCTTCCTGGTCTGTTAACCCTTCCAGCTCCCCCTCCTCAGGGCTCATGACAATATACACACAGGGCTTTTTTTGAGCAGTAACTCACAGAAACACAGTTCCGGCTGACTTGGTGTCAGGGGTGTGGCCTAATATGCAAATGAGTTCCTGCTGGGCTTTTTCTATATATATTTAGAAGTAGGACAAAACCCATCATGGATGTTTTAATTTATTTCACTCATCTGTATCTCATTTTTCTATCCACTGGGGACCCAAAAACGTCTCTTCTACTCCGTTTAATGCTCACAACAACCCTGTTGTGGTGGGTTAGGCTGAGAGTGCTTGACTGGCCCAAGGTCATCCAGCGAGCTTGCATGGCATGAGTGGGGATTCAAACCTGGGTTTCCCAGATGCTAGTCTGACACTCTTGAACACTACACCACACGGATAATTATAACCAGGGCTTTTTTTGTAGAAAAAGCCCAGCAGGAACTCATTAGTACGCGAGGCCACACCTCTGACATCACCATCATTTGCATACTAGGCCACACCTCTGACATCACCAAAAGTGCTATAATATCTTTTTTGAGGTGTGGTAACCAGAACAGTACTGTGTACAATTCTAGTCACCACATCTCAAAAAAAGATATCCTAGCACTGGAAAAAGTCCAGAAATACATTGCCATATATATACAATATATATAGCCATCCCAGAAAAAAAAATCAAATTCCAACACACTACTCGAAAGAAAGAAAGAAAGAAAGAAAGAAAGAAAGAAAGAAAGAAAGAAAGAAAGAAAGAAAGAGGGAGAGTGGAAAATAAAGCGAATAGACAGAGAAAAAGAAAGACTAACAGAAAGAAAAATGAATGAAAGAAAGGGGGGAGAGAGTAAGAAAGAGAGAGAGAGAGAGAGAGAGAGAGAGGAAAATAAAGCAAATAGGGGAAAAGAAAGAAAGAGGGGGGATAGTTGGAAACAAATAGAGAAAGAAAGAAAGAAAGAAATGAAATAGGATGGAAGGAAGGAAAAGGGAAGGAAGAAGTGAAAGAAAGGAGGGGAAAAGGAAGAAGAAAGAGAACAGATGGGAAAGAAAGAAAGAAAGTGGGAGAATGGAAAATAAAGTGAATAGACAGAGATAAAGAAAGACTAACAGAAAGAAAAATGAATGAATGAAAGGGGGGAGAGAATAAGAAAGAAAGAGAGAGAGGAAAATAAAGCAAATAGAGAAAAAGAAAGAAATAGGGGGGATAGTTGGAAACAAATAGAGAAAAAAGAAAGAAAGAGAAATGAAATAGGAAGGAAGGAAAAGGGAGGGAAGAAGTGAAAGAAAGGAGGGAAAAAGGAAGAAAAAAGAGAACAGATGGGAAAGAAAGAAAGAGTAGGAGAATGGAAAATAAAGTGAACAGACAGAAAAAGAAAGACTAACAGAAAGAAAAATGAATGAATGAAAGGAAGGAAGGAAGGAGAGAGTAAGAAAGAAAGCGAGAGAGAGAGAGAGAGAAAGAGAGAGAGAGAGAGAGTGGAAAATAAAGCAAATAATTTTAATTTTAAACAATTTTATTGATAACATATGGTAACAATTTCCGTTAATAACTTCTTTTCATCTATCCCATATGCTTCATTCTAATCACCCCTCCCCCCATTACTTGACCCCCACTAGTGTTATTTACTCAAAATACTAACATTAAAGGTACCCTTAATGAAAAAAATAAAGCAAATAGACAGGGAAAAAGAAAGAAAAGGGGATAGTTGGAAACAAATAGAGAAAAAAAGAAAGAAAGAAATGAAATTGGAAGGAAGGAAGGAAGGAAGGAAGGAAGGAAGGAAGGAAGGAAGGAAGGAAGGAAGGAAGGAAGGAAGGAAGGAAGGGGACTTACCTGTAAAACTGCTGATTTGCTGGAAGTCCCGTGGAGTTCTGCCTGCACGTGTAACGTTGGGAGGCCCCCAAAGTCCCACTGGCGCACACGACGTTCAGAGGCTTCTGCAAAGGCGCAGCTGGGCCTCCGGAGTCCCGCCGTCACGTGCAATGCAGGGAGGCTTCTGTAAATGCGCAGGTGGGTCTCTGGAGTTCTTATGGTGTGTGCAATGCGGGGGGGGGGGGGCTTTTGTAAAGGCGCAGGTGGGTCTCTGGAGTCCCACCGGCATGCACAACGCGGGAAGGCTTTTGTAAAGGTGTGGCTGGACCTCCAGAGTCCTGCCGGCACGTGCGACGTGGGGAGGCTTCCGTAAAGGCACCGGTGGGCCCCTGGAGTCCCGCCGGCCAGCGCGTTGTTGGGAGGCTGCCCAACAAACGCTGCTCGGCCCCCTGAGCCCTGCCAGCCATCTGAGAAGCTGAGCCAGAACGCTGGCTAAGGCAGCTGGAATGGCGTTCAGGTGAGTTCCGGCTCAAAAAAAGCTCTGATTATAACCAGTGGTTGAGGACTAAATGCATGGGAGAATGAAAGGGTATTTGGCTGCTGTCAGAAAGAAATTAATGCCGGGCAAGACTGGGAAGAGGAATTCCACTGGTCTCAGTGTGCAGAGGGCTTTCTAGATCAACCTCAGTAAAATGACCTCTTCTATGTGTGTACAAAGTTCCATCAAGTCACAACTGACCTAAGGGGATGCTGTAGAGGAGGGGTGTCAAACATGCGACCCAGAGGCCGAATCAGGCCCCCAGAGGGCTCCTATCAGCCCCCCCCCCCGAGCAACTGGCTGTCATGTGCTTCCTTCTGCATCACAGCTTGCTTTGCCAGGCTTGCTCAATCACACAGGAGCTACAGAGCAAAGCCTCTATTTTCTCCGTTGGCTGAGGCTCCCTTTTGGGGAGGAAGAAAGAGAAATAGCTTGCTTTGCCAGGCTCTCTCAGTCACACAGCAGAGCTGCTGAGCCAAGCCTCTATTCCTTCTATTGGCTGAAGCTCCTCCCCCTCTTGGTCCCCTGGGGAAGGCAGGAAAGAGCCAGAGCTTCCTTTGCCCAGTTCCTTGGATCCCATGGGAGAAATACAAAGAGATCACTTTTAAGACCAACAAGTGTTTTAAGTATGTTTCAAGGGTTTTTTAAAAAAACACCTTAATGTTTGTCCATGTCATGGCATCCAGCCCCATCACACCTTGGCAAATAGAAGGGGAAGACATGGAAGTAGTGACAGACTTCACATTTCTGGGATCCAAGATCACTGCAGATGGTGACTATAGCCATGAAATTAAAAGATATTTGTCCCTTGGGAGGACAGCTATGGCGAACCTGGGCAGTATAATAAAAAGTAGAGACATCACCCTGCCGACAAAAGTCCTTATAGTCAAAGTGATGGTATTCCCAGTAGTAATGTACGGCTGTGAGAACTGAACCATAAAGAAGGCCGAGCTCAGAAGAATAGAATAGCGAAAATTCTGCTTTGTGAGCTACTGATCAGTTTCCCTCATCTGCGCTCGCCGAGTTCAGTGGGTGCTGTGGAGGAAAAGCCCCATTTTTTGTTGGCTTTAAGGCAGCGGTCCCCAACCTTTTTGGCACCAAGGACCGGTTTTGTGGAAGACAATTTTTCCATGGACTGGGGGGTGGGGAGGGGGCAATGGTTTTGGGATGATACAATTGTGCACTTTATTTTGGTGTAGTGGTTAAGTGCGCAGACTCTTATCTGGGGAAACCGAGTTTGATTCCCCACTCCTCCACTTGCAGCTGCTGCAATGGTCTTGGCTCAGCCATAGCTCTCACAGAGCTGTCCTTGAAAGGGCAGCTGCCATGAGAACTCTCTCAGCCCCACCAATCTCACAGGGGGAGGAGACTCGGGGGGGAAGAAGATACAGGAGATTGTAAGTGGGACTGAGACTCAGATTCAGAGTGGAGGGCAGGATAGAAATCCAATGTCATCTTCTTCTTCTTCCTACTACTGTTGTTGTTCAGTCGCATAGTCGAGTCCGACTCTTTGCGACTCCATGGACAAAGTCATGCCAGGCCCTCCTGTCTTCCACCATCCTCCGAAGTCTGCTCAAAATTACTACTACTACTACATTGTAATATATTTCAAATAATTATATAACTCTTGGACCGGTTGCTAACAGGCCACGGACTGGTACTGGTCCAGAGCCAGAGCCCCTGGCTTCCCCCGACCCCTTAAAGCCAAGAAAAAACACTCGTCACTTCCCCTCCGCAGTGCCGGCCGAGTTTGGCTGGCGTTGCAGACGGGAAGCGAGTTCGAGGCCCTGCTGGGAGCTGGCACCCATGGCATTTGCCTAGTTTGCCTATTCCCACGCACCTTCCCTGGCTGCCACCACCTCCTGTAGCAGTGAATTCCATGTGTGAATCATCCTTTGGGTGAAGAAGGACTTCCTTTTATCTGTTTTATCCGTTTTTTCGGCTGGCCGCTGACAGTTTCTGCCACTCTACGCCAGCTCCACACTTGCCCTCTCTCTATTTTGTGCAAGAGATGGGGAAAGCGTCTCCTAACACGCACTCTGGGGAAATCCGGGAGCGGGGGAGGGGAAAGGAGGAGGCGGCCGGTTGCTCCTGGTGTGCAGGGACACCCCTCGATGCCATCCGCTGCTTCCCTACTTCCTGCTCGAAGGTCCTAGGCTCGGGATGAAAGCAACCCCGACAGATGTTCCGGGCTTGTTTTCATCTCGTTAGCAGCCTCCTCTCTTTCCTTTTTTGATAATGAAATAAATTATTAATGGATCTTAACGGGGGGGCTTGGGGGGGGGAGAGAACCACCCGACAACAATGAGATTGCCAGGGATAAATCTGTGTTCCAGCTGCAGGTTTGCGCAAGAGGAGGAGAGGACTGGAAGCCCCTGGAAAGCGGAGGAGGCAGAAGTGGGGCAGGACGAGGGAGTGGAAGGCGCACGAGGGAAGAGGGTTTGGAGAAAGGAGATGCTGGGGCTCTTTTTTCAGGGCATGGGATGGGGAGTTCTAGACAGTAGAGAATGCCTGTACGGGTGTCACGTTCTCAGGGTGCAGGCAGGCAGGAGTCCAAAGCCAGTCCAAGGTCAAAGTCCAGGAAGTCAAGCAGGAGCCAAGTCACCAATGCAGAATCACAAACCGGAATCAGAAGTCAATGTCCAAAAGCCAAAAGATCAGGATGCCAAGGAAATCAAGCAGGTCAGGATCAGTGATCAGGAAGGAGCGTGGATGCAAGCCAGAGAAGAGACTTGTTGCTTCCACAAGGTTACCAGGTCCTGGGTGGGAGCTATACAGGAGCCTCAATCAGCCTGCTCCCTGGGTGGCAGTGACTCTGCTAGAACTCAGGGCTGAGAGATCGGAAGCATCGCGTGCCTCATGTCTTCGCTCTGAAAGTTCTTTCCGAAGCCTGCTTCGAACTCTTGAGATGGGAGGAGGAGAGCTCGGAGGAGATTGATTGTCAACAGCTGACACTGGTGCCTGGAGAGTGATTGATGGTGTTGTTTGTTTGTTCAGCTGAGGAACTGGCTGGCAACTCTTCCAGGTCTGTTAACCCTTCCAGCTCCTCCTGGTCAGGGATAACGACACTGGGCACGGATCCATCCTGTGCTGCATGAACTGCATTGGCTACCTATTGAGTATCGGATCCGGCTCAAGGTGTTGGTACTTACCTTTAAAGCCCTATATGGCCATGGGCCAGCACACCTTTGGGACCGCCTCTCCCTGTATGAGCACTGTAGGTCTTTACAATCAGCGACCCAACAACTTTTAGTAATACCCAGCCCCAGAGACATCCATCTGGCCTTGACAAGGGCCAGGGCCTTTTCAGTTCTGGCCCCTGCCTGGTGGAATGAGCTCCCCTTGGAGATCTAGGCACTGTGGGATCTACTCTAGTTCCGCAGGGCCTGTAAAACAGAGCTCCTTCACCAGGCTTTCAGCTGAGGCAGTGGACATCACTTGTTATTCGCCTCCCCCCCGCTCCCCCATTCCATCCCAGCATTACAAGATCTGCTGGACCTGGACAACAGGCCATGTCCGTGAGGCAGAATCTGCCATTTTAGTCTCTATTGTCACTCTGTAGTTTTAGAATTTATATATTTTAAATTGGTCTTTTATTGTGTTTACTGTTGATTGTTTTTATGATGTAACCTGCCCTGAGCCTGTCCTATGGGAAGGGCGAGCTAAAAATAGAATAGAATAAAATAAAATGAAATAAATGATGGGACAAACCCAAACCCTGCCCTCCCAATTCCCAAATCTTCAGGGTAGCGTGGCCAAGTCCAATTCAAGAAATATCTGGGGACTTTGGGGGTGGAGCCAAGAGGCTTTGGGGGTGGAGCCAGGAGCAAGGGTGTGACGAGTATAACAGAACTCCAAAGGCAGTTCTGGCCATCACATCTAAAGGGATTGCACACCTTTTAAATGCCTTCCCTCCATTGGAAATAACGAAGGATAGGGGCACCTTCTTTTTAGGACTTGTAGAATTGGACCCCCTGGTCCAATCTTTTAAAAACTTGGAGGGTGTTTTGAGAAGAGGCACTGGGAGCTACGCTGCAAATTTGGTGAGCCCCAGATACCCATGGATCAATTCTCCATTATGCCCTACTATGGGGATCAGTCTCCATGGGGAATAACAGAGTGCCTAGCAGACATTTCCCTTCCCTCTCTCCACTTTCTGATGACGCTGAATCGGGGGATGGCCTCCAATCCAGGGGATCCCCTGCCCCTACCTAGGGATGAGCAACCCTACCTCCAAAGGAACTGGCTGGCCACAAGGGACAGAAAAGCTCAATGGGTGTATAGGACAAAGGATTAGCAAGAGCCACCAGAAAAAAAAATCTGGATTTTTTGATTGCATATTTTCATTTTGCATTTTACATATCTTCAGTTTTCCCATTTCTCCATGGTTCCTGCTATTTCTTTGGCCACAGGGGTTGCCAGCCCCCAGGTAGTGACTGGAGATCTCCTGGGATTACAACCAATCTCCAGGTGACTGAGAGATCAGTTCCCCTGGAGAAAATGACTGCTTTGGAAAGGGGACTCTGTGACATTATATCCCCATGGAAGTCCCTCTCTTCCCCAACTGTACCCTTTCCAGGTATTTCCCAACTCAGAGCTGACCAACCCTACTCCAGGTGGGACCAGGGTGTCAGGTCCCAGGAGTTCCAGTTAGCACCACATTCTTGAGTTGAACAAGATTTGTTTATTGCAATACTGGAGACTCAAGGCAAGACGGCCCTTGCGAAAACTGACAATGGTGGGAACTCATCCCTTCATATACCTCAGGTTAACCCAGGGGTGTCGAACTCATTTGTTATGAGGGCTGAATCTGACATAAGTGAGACCTTGTTGGGCCGGGCCATGTGTGTACCTATTTAAGATTAGGGAGCAGAGATATAAACTTTATGAAGGACACAGAGAAACACAAAGATTTTTTTTTTAAAAAAACTTAAAACATGCTTAAAATGTTAGCACTCACTGGTTTTAAATATGCTTTCTTTGTTTTTCTCCCATGGGATCCAGGGAACTGGGCAAAGGAAGCTCTAGCTCTTTCCTTCCTTCCCCAGGGTGGGGGAAGAGCCTCAGCCAATAGAAGGAAGAGAGGCTTGGCTCAGTAGCTCTGCTGTGTGATTGAAGAGAGCCTGGAAAAACAAGCTCTGCCTTCAACCTCCCTTCCTCCCCAAGGGAGGAGCCTCAGCCAATGGAGAAAATAGAGGTTTTGCTCTGTAGCTCCTGTGCGATTGAGCAAGCCTAGCAAAGCAAGCTGTGATGCAGAAGGAAGCAAGAGAGAGGGAGAAGGAAGCAGATGACAACCAGTTGCTCGGGGCCTGATAGGGGCTCTTCAGGAGTCTGATTCATCCCCTGGGTCGCATATTTGACACCCCTGGGTTAACCGTTACGTTTCAAAGCAAAAGGCGCCAAGCAGCTTGGCCCTCCCTCCAGAGTTTCCTTCCCATGCCCTGTTGCAGGTGCAGACTGAATCCCTGGGAATTAGTCAACAACCTTGTGTTGCCCAGGAATTCAGGAGAGCGAGACTTGTGCTTGTTACAAAGGAGAGTTAGCATTTAGCTAGTGAAGCCAAGAAATGCGTTGAGCTAGGCCTAAGGTTACTACAGTGCACTGCTACCTTATACCATGGCAAGAGACCCTCTGGACACAGGGCATCCCACAGACCTGCAGCTCATCTCTAGACTACAGAGATATGTTCCCCTGGGGAAAATGGATGCGTTGGAAGGTGGACTCAATGACACAGTACCCCACTGAGGTCCCTGGACTCCCCAGGCTCCACCTTCAAGTCTCCAGGAGTTTCCCAGCCTGGATATGGCAACCCCAGGGCTTTTTTTGTAGCAGGAACTCCTTTGGATATTAGGCCACACCCTCCTGATATAGCCAATCCTTCAAGAGCTTACAGGGCTCTTAGTACAGGAGAGGCGTCAGATTCTATGCTGCAAATTTGGTGCCTCTGTCTCAAAAAACAGTTCCCCAAGAGCCCCAGATACCCATGGATCAATTCTCCATTATACCCTATGGGTATCAGTCTCCATAGGGAATGATGGAGTGCCCAGCAGACATTTCTCTTCCCCATTGCTTTCTGATGACCCTGAAGTGGGAGGAGGGCCTCAAAATAGGGGAGATCCCCTGCCCCCACCTGGGGATTGAGAAATACAATAGGGAGAATCATGGAAAGGTGGATTAGAAGAAGAAGAAGAAGATAGAAGATGATATTGGATTTATATCCCGCTCTCCACTCCGAAGAGTCTCAGAGCGGCTCACAATCTCCTTTACCTTCCTCCCCTACAACACACACCCTGTGAGGTGTGTGGGGCTGGAGAGGGCTCTCACAGCAGCTGCCCTTTCAAGGACAACTTCTGCTAGAGCTATGGCTGACTCAAGGCCATGCTAGCAGGTGCAAGTGGAGGAGTGGGGAATCAAACCCGGTTCTCCCAGATAAGAGTCCACACATTTAACCACTACACCATACTGGCTCTCCAGTTGAGAGTCTCAGGGTAAAAATTAGTTGAGAGACTTTCAGCTCAGTTGAGAGTCTCTGGGTAAAAATAAAAGGAGTAAGAAACAACAGTGATATTATTGTGGGGGTCTGCTATAGACCACCAAGTCAGGCAGACGACTTGGATGAGATACTTCTACAGCAGATTGCAAAGTTCTCCAAGAGAAGGGATACAGTGATCATGGGAGATTTCAATTACCCGGACATCTGTTGGAAGTCCAACTCTGCGAAAAATGAAAAGTCAAATAGATTCCTGACTTGTCTTGCTGACAACTTCCTTTTCCAGAAAGTGAAGCAAGAAACAAGGGGATCTGCTATCTTGGATTTGATTCTCACCAACAAGGAAGAATTGATTGAAGTGGAAATAGTGGGCACCCTGGGCAGTAGTGACCATGTGATTTTGGAATTTACAGTCTTAGGGAAGGGAAAAGCTATACGTAGCCAGACTTATAGGTTGGACTTCAGGAAGGCAAACTTTGATAAACTTAGAACTATGCTGGGTAAAATCCCATGGTCAGAAATACTCAGGAGGAAGGGGGTTCAGGAGGGGTGGGAGTTTCTTAAAAGCAAAATACTGAAAGCACAATCACAGATGATTCCTTTGAGAAGAAAAAATGGGAAAAGCCTAAAGAAGCCAAAGTGGCTCCATAAACAGCTCTTTAAAGACTTGAGAAATAAAAAAGACTCCTTTAGGAATTGGAAGGAGGGCCTTATAACCAAGGATGAATATAAACAAATCACCAGTGTTTGCAGAGAAAAAGTTAGGAAAGCTAAAGCTCAGTATGAGCTTAGGCTGGCCAAAGATGCTAAAAACAACAAAAAAGGGTTCTTTTCTTATGTTCAGAGTAAGAAAAAAGAGCAAGGACATGGTAGGCCCATTGCGAGGGCAAGAAAGTGAAATTGTAACAGGTAATGAAGAGAGGGCGGAACTGCTCAATTCCTACTTTTCCTCAGTCGTCTCTTCTGAAGGGAACGGTGCTCAACATGGCAAAAACAGAACATATAAGGAGGGTATGAAGTTCCAACCTAGGATCAGCGTAATGCATAAACACCTAGTTTCTTTAAATGAAACGAAGTCCTCAGGGCCAGATGAATTGCATCCAAGGGTTCTAAAAGAGCTTGCGGATGTAATTTCTGAGCCTCTGGCTATTATTTTTGAGAATTCTTGGAGAACAGGAGAGGTGCCGGAAGATTGGAGGCGGGCGAATGTTGTCCCCATCTTCAAGAAGAGGAAAAAAGAGGATCCGGGTAACTACCAACCCGTCAGCTTGATGTCTATACCTGGAAAAGTTCTAGAACAAATCATCAAACACTCGGTCCTGGAACTTTTAGAAAGAATGGATGAGATTACTAAGAGCCAGCATGGTTTTCTCAAGAAGCAGAGGCTAGATGGCCCTCTGACAGCAATGAAGATCCTGTGAATTTAGGGGGAGGGGTTTGTGAGTTTCCTGCATTGTGCATCGGGTTGGATTAGATGACCCTAGAGGTCCCTTCTAACTCTATGATTACAAAACAAAAAAAAACATGATGCAAATAACAAAACCAATAACTCATTTGAAAATTATTTTAAATGTAAACCTTCATACAAAGTGACTTATCACACATAAAGACAAAACAATTAATATAGGGTGATGGCATTCAATACCATAGCAGTAGAAATGCATCTTAAGCGCCATCATAACAATTTCATTTTTGACAGAATTCAAGTGCTTAGTGCAAGAAATGCTTGTAGAATGAATATCACTGCTGCAATTGGAGCTGCTCTACTTCCAGCACAGATACCATCTGGCCAGAGCTTTTTTTGTAGCAGGAGCTCCTTTACATATTAGGCCACATACCCCTGATATAGCCAATCCACCAAGAGCTTACAGGACTCTTAGTACAGGGCCTACTGTAAGCTCCAGGACACCCCTGGATATGCTTTATTTTATTCAGGTTTCAAGTTTATTTCAATTTATATCCCGCCCTTCCCACTGAAGTGGCTCAGGGCGGCTTTAGCCACCGCCGCTTCCTGCGTGAGTGAATTCCACGTGTGAACGGCTCTTTGGGTGAAGATCTACTTCGTCTTCTCTGTTCTAAGCCTAAAAATGTAAAGGTAGTCCCCTGTGCAAGCACCAGTCGTTTCCAACTCCAGAGTCATCTACACTTCCCCCACCAGCAAGCTGGGTACTCATTTTACCAACCTCGGAAAGATGGATGGCTGAGTCAACCTTGAGCTGGCGACCTGAACCCAGCTTCCGCCGGGAACGAACTCAGGTTCATGAGCAGAAAGCTTGGACTGCAGTACTGCAGCTTTACTGCTCTGTGCCACGGGGCTCCTCATTCTAAGCCTATTGCTCCTTAATTTCATGGAGCGCCCCCAAGTTCTTGTACTGTGAGAAAGGGAGAGAAGGACATCTTTCTCTACCTTCTCCATCCTATGCATAACTATGTAAACCTGTGTCATGTCACCCTTCGATCAAAGTTGGGGAGGGCTTATTAAAGAACATAAGAGAAGCCATGTTGAATCAGGCCAGTGGGCCATCCAGTCCAACACTCTGTGTCACACAGTGGCTAAAAAAACAGGTGCCATCAGGAGGTCCATCAGTGGGGCCAGGACACTAGAAGCCCTCACACTGTCACCCCCGCCCTCCGCCAAGCATCAAGAATACAGAGAGTCACTGCCCCAGACAGAGAGTTCCAACAATACCCTGTGGCTAGCAGACACTGATGGACCTCTGCTCCAGATGTTTATCCAACCTCCTCTTGAAGCTGTCTATGCTTGCAGCTGCCACCTCCTGTAGCAGTGAATTCCATGTGTTAATCACCCTTTGGGTGAAGAACTACTTCCTTTTATCAGTTTTAACCCGACTGCTCAGCAATTTCATTGAATGCACACGAGTTCTTGTATTGTGAGAAAAGTACTTCTTTCTCTGTCTTCTCAATCTCGTGCATAATCTTTTGAACCTCTCTCGTGTCACCCCTCAGTCGAAGTTTCTCCAAGCTAAAGAGCCCCAAGCGTTTTAACCTTTCTTCTTAGGGAAAGTGTTCCAGCACTTTAATCATTCTAGCTGCCCTTCTCTGCACTTTTTCCAGTGCTATAATATCCTTTTTGAGGTGTGGTGACCAGAATTGTATACAGTATTCCAAAGGAGGCCGCACCATCGATTTATAAAGGGCTATTATGATAGAAGAAGAAGATGATATTGGATTTATACCCCGCCCTCCACTCCAAAGAGTCTCAGAGCGGCTCACAATCTCCTTTACCTTCCTCCCCCACAACAGACACCATGTGAGGTAGATGAAGATATTGGATTTCTATCCTGCCCTCCACTCCGAAGGGTCTCACAATCTCCTTTATCTTCCTCCCACACAACAGACACCCTGTGAGGTGGGTGGGGCTGGAGAGGGCTCTCACAGCAGCTGCCCCTTCAAGGACAACCTCTGCCAGAGCTATGGCTGACCCAAGGCCATGCTGGCAGGTGCATGTGGGAGGAGTGGGGCATCAAACCCGGTTCTCCCAGATAAGAGTCCGCACACAATCACTACACCAAACTGGCTGATTTGTTTTCCATTCCCTTCCTAATAATTCCCAGCATGGCATTGGCCTTTTTTATCGCAATCATATACTGTCTTGACATTTTCAGGAAGAGGCCGTGCTTTAAGCCAGGCCTCTGACCTGCTTCAAGAAATCGCTAGCAGCCTCTGGCTTCTTCAGGAGGTTTTCCTTTAGAACCCACTCTGGGACAGGCAGCACAGCTGGAAAAGCAACTCCTTCAAACAGCATGGAAAAACAAACTGCCTTTTTTTAAAAAAAAGCAACAGCAACAACAGCAAACTCAAAGTTCAGGGTTTCTTGGAGGAGTCTGCTTTGATGCCCAGGCCAGCCTTCATGAATATCCAAGATTGACCCTATTTTAGAATTCACAGCAGCAAAACATCCCTCGTTCCCCGGTTCTGAACTGACGCTCGCGCCGCTCAGAGAGGCAAGGCCGGAACCGTGCTTGCATTTACATAACAGGGGAAAAGCCGGGCTGGGCAATTCAGCCGCTTTCTAGGCCTCCTTCCAACAGCAGCTCGGCTGCCCGGAGATCGCTCCTGAGCCTCTGGCTAGTGAAATATTCATGGCTCCCGATGAAGAGTTAATTTAATTGTGCTGACAAGCAGCTGAATAATTTAGGGCCCCTCTTTGCACTCACGTTTTGTAAGACAGCATTAGCACCCCGATCGGCGGGTGGGGCAGGGCCAGAGAACTCTATTGGTGCTGGCTCAGCAAGCGAAGGCAGTGAACTTTACAGACTGCAAAGGCCTACTGTGGGATAGGATGGCCTGTAAGTCGCTCAGGCTTTATGGACTGCAAAGGCCTACGGTGAGATCAGATGGCCTGTAAGTTGCTCGGACTGCCAGCTATTGAGTGGGAATACACAACCAAAACAGGAGAATCACTGACAGAAAAGTAACCCAATATACAATACTGTGATGGAACAAATGCCACTCTTTTAAACAAGTCATAGAATTTGTTGAAAGGGACCTCTAGGGTCATCTAGTCCAGCCCCCTGCACAATGCAGGAACTTCACAAATACCTCCCCCTAAATTCACAGGATCCGCATTGCTGTCAGATGGCCATCTAGCCTCTGTTTAAGGAAGGAGAGCCCACCATCTCCCGAGGAAGCCTGTTCCACTGAGGAACCACTCTGACTGCCAAGAAGTTCTTCCTAATGTTGAGCTGGAAACTGATGCAATTTTACCCCGTTCGTTCTTGTCCTATCTTCTGGGGCCACAGAAAACAATTCTGCACCATCCTCAATATGTCTATCTCCTTTACCTCCCCCCCTCTCCACAACAGACACCCTGTGAAGTAGGAGGGGCTGAGAGAGCTCTTACAGCAGCTGCCCTTTCAAGGACAACTCTTGCAAGAGCCATGGCTGACCCTGGGCCATTCCAGCAGCTGCAAGTGGAGGAGCGGGGAATCAAACCCGGTTCTCCCAGAGAAGAGTCCTCACACTTAACCACTACACCAAACCGTTGGATCAAGCCAATTGGCCCTGCAGTCCAATACTGTGTCACACAGTGGCCAAAACCCAGGGGCCATCAGGAAAGTCCACTAGCATGGCCAGCACTCCAGAAGCCCTCCCACAGTTGCCCCTCTCACAGTTGCCCCTCCCAGAGTATCCCAGCCTTATCTTCTCTGGGCTCAGGTCTTTCGAGGCTTCAAAAACCCTGCTTTCTGCTGAAACTATTCTCTGAGTTTCTCAGTTGCTTCCGTGTCACTGGGCCAGCAGCCAAAGGGTAGAACAGGTCCCCCAGCACCCTAGGGAGAGCCGCTCCACCCCTCCCCATCAGCCTACTCTGGCCCCACTGTTATCCCATTGTTGATTCATTTACACGGCTCTCGATGGGAAACATATTTCTGGCTGCGGCTTTTCTTTTTGTTTGTTTCCCGCCCGACCGGGATGCAGTTCTCAGGGAGGGTCTCCCTCGCCAAATGGATCCTCCGCCATCCAATTCCAAGCCGATAAGGGAAAGCATCCTCCCCGTCAGGACAATTAATATTCTTTTCCCGCACAGTGGGCCCAGCAGATGTTTGGCAGCTCCCAATGCCAGACAGAAAGGAGAGAGTGAACGCAACCAAGAAGGGAAGCTGAGTTGTGCAAGGGGTGCCGAACTTTGCATCGGATGACTAAACCATAAGCCGTTGAGAAGAGGGTTGCCCGCTTTTACATGGGCCCCTCTAAAAAAGGGAAAAGTAGTCCCCTGTGCACGCACCAGTCGTTTCCGACTGTGGGCTAGGGATCTCTTTAAGACTACTCAGTGCCAAGGAAAGCATCGACTTCCCATTTCCACATGCAGTACGGTCCAGTTGCAGCTGAATTAGGGCAACCCCACTGGGTTTTCAAGGCAAGAGATATTGAGAGGTTGCCATTGCCTGCCTCTGCGTAGCAACCCTGGGCTTCCATGGGAATCTCCCATCCGAGTACTAACCACAGCTGACCCCATTAGGTTTTCAAGGCAAGAGTGAAACAGAGCAGGTTTGCCCTTGCCTGCCTCTGCATAGCAATCCTGGGCTTTCTTGATAAGCTCCCAACCAAGTACTAAAGAGGGATGGCCCCATAAGGTCTTCAAGGCAAGAGAGAAGCAGAGGTGACTTGCATAGCAACACTGGACTTCCTTGGTAATCTCCCATTCAAGTACTAACTGGAGCTGACCCCATAAGGTCTTCAAGGCAAGAGAGAAACAGGGGTGGCTTGCTGTTGCCTGCCTCTGCATAGCAACCCTGGACTTCCTTGGTAATCTCCCATCCAAGTACTAAAGAGGGCTGACCCCATAAGGTTTTCAAGGCAAGAGAGAAACAGAGGTGACTTGCTGTTGCCTGCCTCTGCATAGCAACCCTGGACTTCCTTGGTAATCTCCCATCCAAGTCCTAACCAGAGCTGACCCCATAAGGTTTTCAAGGCAAGAGAGAAACGGGTAGCTTGCCATTGCCTGCCTCTGCGTAGCAACCCTGGACTTCCTTGACAGTCTCCCATCCAACCAGGGCAGACCCTGCTTAGTTTCCAAGATTTGATGAGATCAGACTAGCCTGGGCTGTTGGAAAGAGACGATCCGATGCTTCTCTTAGCCTCAGCCACCAAGGGGTTGGGGGGTTGCAGACAGGTCAGTGAGATAGACAGTCAAACAGTGGGTTTTTCCCCCCTACTTACTCTCCTGCCACTGTCTCTTTGATTTGATCCCCCCCTCCTCCTCCCCATGTAGCCAACTGGGTGATCTTGGGTCAGTCACAGTTCTCTCAGAGCTGTTCTCTCAAGAGCAGTTCTCTGAGAGCTCTCTCAGCCCCCCTCCCCATCTCACAGGTTGTCAGTTGTCACTATCAGTTGTCACTATCTGCCCTGGGGCTGAGACAAGCGTCGGCTTTTCTGAAAACAGAAACTGGTTTTTAGAGGGTTTTGTTTGCTGCGCGAAAAAGCCAACGCTAGCTGCAGCCACGGGGCAGATAGTGTGAAATGGGAAGGAAGCCCCGCTGAGAAGAGGAACGTGAGAGCGGCGTAAGGTGAGTGGGAAATCAATCTCCCCCTCTTCCTTCCATTCCTTCTCTCACACCAGTCTCTTCTGTCTTGCACACACAACAGAGGAGGAGCCCGCTGCTCTCCTCTTTGGCACAATGGATGCAGGGCCCCCCTCTGGCCCATGTCCATCCAAGATAGTTTAGATTTATATCTATCTCTGTCTCTAAGCTTCACTATCTAGAATGTAGATCCTAAATAAAAGGACTGTTATTAGTCCTGAAACTGATACGTGTCTCTTTGGAACTTTGTAACTCTGCCAGCCCACTGAGAACAAAGGGCTTCTATGTCCTGTAGCCAAGGTATGGTCTACACTGAGAAGGGATACTGGATTAAGAAGATAGAAGAAGACATTGGATTTATATCCCGCCCTCCACTCCGAAGAGTCTCAGAGCGGCTCATCTCCTTTACCTTCCTCTCCCACAACAGACACCCTGTGAGATGGGTGGGGCTGGAGAGGGCTCTCACAGCAGCTGCCCTTTCAAGGACAACCTCTGCCAGAGCTATGGCTGACCCAAGGCCATTCCAGCAGCTGCAAGTGGAGGAGTGGGGAATCAAACCCAGTTCTCCCAGATAAGAGTCCACACACTAACTAACCAGTTACTCCCAGTAATTTCCATGTAGTGACCCTCTACTAATAGGACAGGACATTTTTTTTTCTTGGCCAGTCAACAACTTTAGTCTATTACAACTAAGCAGCTGTGAAGCAACAGCCATGCAAAACAAATGACACAGAGACAATCCATGTTGTATTGAGTTAGAATGGATAAAAGGAAGTCCTTCTTCACCCAAAGGGTGATTAACACATAGGCTTGCCAATCCCCAGGTCCCAGTGGGAGTTCTTCCGCTTTCCCAGGCTCCTTCCTGCCCCCAGTCAGCTGGCTGGCGGGGGGGAAGCCCTGCCCCCAGAGGACCATGTGCCTTTCTACCTCTGGAGGCTTCAGTCTCCAATTGAAAGGCTTCCTCTTGGGATGGTGTGTCTGCGTTGCTGTGAAGAAGCTGGCAGCAACTCGTGAGTAGAGAGGCCAATCCCTCGCTTCAGAGTCGCCAGAAACGGGGTTGGGGGGGTGGAAACGTCTGCTGAGCACTTCATTATTCCCTATGTGGAGATCGATTCTCATAGGGTATAATGGGGAATTGATCTGGAGGTTTCAGGGGCTCTGGGGGGGGGTGTTTTTTGAGGTAGAGGCACCAAATTTTCAGTATAGTATCTAGTGCTTCTCCCCAAAGTACCCCCCAGGTTTCAAAACGATTGGACCAGGGAGTCCAATTCTATGAGCCCCAAAAGAAGGTGTCCCTATCCTTCATTATTTCCTATGGAAGGAAGACATTTTAAAAGGTGTGCTGTCCCTTTAAATGTGATGGCCAGAACTCCCTTGGAGTTCAGTTATGCTTGTCACACCCTTGTTCCTGGCTCTGCCCCCAATGTCTCCTGGCTCCACCCCCAAAGTCCCCAGATATTTCTTGAATTGGACTTGGCAACCCCATTAACACATAGAATTCACTGTCACAGGAGGTGGTGGCGGCTACAAGCATAGCCAGCCTCAAGAAGGGAATGGATAAACATAAGGAGCAGAGGTCCATCAGTGGCTATTAGCCATGGGATATTGATGGAACTCACTGTGTGGGGCAGTGATGCTCTGTATTCTTGGTGCTTGGGGGGTACAGTGGGAGGGCTTCTAGTGTCCTGGCCCCACTTGTGGACCTCCTGATGGCACCTGGGTTTTTTTTTTTGCCACTGTGTGACACAGAGCATTGGACTGGATGGGCCATTGGCCTGATCCAACATGGCTTTTGTTATGTTCTTATGGAACTCTTTGTCTGGGGCAGTGATGCTCTGTATTCTTGGTGCTTTGGGGGGAGGGCAGTGGGAGGGCTTCTAGTATCCGGGTCCCACTGATGGATCTCCTGATGGTACCTGGGGTTTTTTTGGCCACTGTGTGACACAGAGTGTTGGACTGGATGGGCCATTGGCCTGATGGCTTCTCTTATCTTGGAGAATATATTTGACACACGGGGCTGCCAGGGGTGGGTTTGCAAGATCCAAGTTGGGAACATCCTGGAGATTTGGGGATGGAGCCTGGGGAGGACAGAGACCTCAGTGGGGTCCAGTGCCCTACAGTCCACCCTTGAAAGCAGCCATTTTTTCCAGAGGACCTGATCTCTGTAGTCGGGAGAAGAGCAGATATCCCAGGAGATCCCCAGGTCCCACCTGGAGGTTGACATCCCTACAGAGTGAAATGGTCCTGCTTTTGTGTTTCCAGGGATCCAGAAAGGTTCCTTCTTGTCCGCCATGCTATTAACATCTATATGAAACTGTTACGAGAGCACGGAAGCATAATCCAGAAAGCCCTGCAACTGTCGCCATAATCTATAATCTCTATAACCTTACCCCCCAAAAGGGTAAATTTGACACCGCCAATCGTTCACCGATATGGATGGGTCTAAAGATGTTTTTTTTTAAAATAGGGGTCGAGCCACAGCCTCTTTGATTCTGCTGCAAACTATGAACCTTGAGTCCGTGTTAGAAGTCATCGAAATCAGGTTCCAGTTTGACAGCCTGATAACTGCAGAAGACCAGTATTGAAACGTCTTGAAACCTAGAGGGGACGTCTTATGAAGGCTGTAAGGATTTCCTGGTCCCTCCTACTTGAAAGAATTTCAGAACTTCTCATGGACTGTATGATGAACTTTATTGATGGAAGGAAGGAATTGTTGAAGACTATTAATGCCTCTACTGGAAACTGTGGAAGTAGGGTTGCCAAGTCGAACCCCAAAAATATCTGGGGACTTTGGGGGTGGAGCCAGGAGACACTGGGGTGGAGCTAGGGGGAGGGGGGGAAACGGCGCCGGGGAGCGTGGCGAGCCGCCCCACAGCTGCCGCCTCTTCTCCGCTTGCCGTGCTGCTCCTCTGAGATGGGCTCAGCCTGAGCCCATCTCGGAGGAGAAGCCACGGCGAGCAGAGAAGAGGCGGCAGCGGCGCGGCGGCCTCGCCCGCTCCGCCTCTGGGGTGGAAGCGGAGGGGGGGTGGAGGCGGGCTGGGGGCGTGGCGAGCCGCAAGTCCGGGTCCTAGAAGGGCCCGGATTCACAGCTCGCCATGCTCCTGGCCTGCCTCACCCTCCCCTGCGCTGCTGCCGTCTCTTGGCTGCTCCTCCGAGATGGGCTCAGCCTGGGCCCATCTCGGAGGAGCAACTGCGGTGGGCAGGGAGGGGGCGGCAGCGGTGCGGCGGCCTCCGGGCGACTCGCCATGCTCCCCGGCGCCGTTTCCCCCCTCTCCCCCCACTTCCATTTTTTGGGGGAGCGGGAGAAGAGGGTGGAAATCCTGGGGTCCCCCGCCAGGGCGGGAGGGTTGGGAAGCCTATGTGGAAGCCATTGATTTGTAATGAATTGTAATTGTAATTTCTCTGGAGGGAAGGCATGATGACATTGCGTATACTGGTTTAAATTATACAAGGACTGAAGCATATGTATTATTATTGTTTTCAGCTGTTTGCAGCAGTATTTTTTTGCTTGCATGCTGAAACCCCTTCTTCCGTGATATCTTAATACCCAACAAACATCCTTTCGGGAGAAAATGGCTGCTTCGGAGGGTGGACTCAGCATACTCCACTGAGATCTTGTCCTCCCAACTCCGCCCTCCTCCCCAATTTCTAGGAATTTCCCAACCTGGAGTTGGCAATTCTACGGTGGCCAGGAAGGATCTGACAACCCTAGCCCAGCTGATTCGGATTTTGATTGGTTCCTATTTAATTGTACATCCTATCTTCTGCCAAATTCTGGGCCTTCCCATTTTTCAATCTTGGGCTCTGGGCTCCCCCCCCTCACTTTACTTTTATGTTTAACGAGCCAGTTAATGGCTTTCTACCCCACCTTAGCGACTGAGTTACAGCATGCAATACAAACAAAAGAAGGTACAATACATTCCCATTATAAATATCATAAAACCTTAAAGAGGGATGGAAGAAAACACATTAGAGTGGATTACTTGGCGGTTCAGATGGTGCAGAACGCTGCAGTTCAGGTATCACTCCATTCGCTGATCATCAGTTACAGGGTTCAATTCAAAATACTTCTAATCACATAATAACATAAGAGCCTGGCTGGATCAGACCAATGGTCCATCCAGTCCAGCATCCTGGAAACAGTGGCCAGACAGTTCCTCGGGAGGGCCAACAACAGGGCACAGAGGCCGAGACCTCCATGAGAACATCAGAAGACCCCTGCTGGATTAGACCAGAGGTCTATCTAGTCCAACCTCCTGTCTCACACAGTGGCCAACCAGTTCCTCTAGAGGGCCAACAACAGGGCAGAGAGGCTGAGGCCTTCATAAGAACATCAGAAGAGCCCTGCTGGATCAGACCAGTGGTCCATCTAGTCCAGCATCCTGTCTCACTCAGTGGCCAACCAGTTCCTCTGGATGGCAAACAACAGGACAGAGAGGCCGAGGCCTTCATAAGAACATAAGCATATTTTATTTTAAGTTTTTTGAAAAAAATCTTTAATTGTTTTTGCCTCTGTCCTTTATAAAATTTACATATCCACCCCTCACAACAAATGAGTTTGACACCCCTGTACACTTCAGCCTTTCCTCATACGGAAGGTGCTCCAACGCCCTCACCCTCTCTCGTTTGTCCACTCCCTCCCTTCTCGCATGGCCTTCCATGGAGACACACGGGGTTTTTTTGAGCAGGAATGCACAGGAATGCAGTTCCGGCTGGCTTGGCGTCAGGGGGTGTGGCCTAATATGCAAATGAACCCCTGCTTGGCTTTTTCTATAAAAAAGCCCCAAGTGAAACAATGATGGTGTCAGGGGGTGTGGCCTAGGATGCAAATGAGTTCCTACAGGGCTTTTTTCCTGCAAAAAAGGCCCTGCAGACACATGTCTCTGAAGGTCCCTCCTGTAGAGCCAATATCCTCATATTTCCCACACACATGATGCCGGGCAAACTGAACATTTGTGATCAGGAAAGGGCTCTTTAGGCTTCCCAGCCTGAACTGGATCTATTGCAATAAGTGTAAGTTTGCCTTTTTTATCATAAACTTCTTGGGAGATTTATGTACTGCACTCAGGATCACACTTCTGTGACTGGGCAAAACTCTGCTGTGGGAACCCAAATATCCCAATAGGCTTCACCCTGAAAATAAGCAAAACCAACAACTCCCTGCAGATTTGCCTTCTGTGCTGTGGTTCTCACCCTATCAAATAATGATGTTGCATACAACCTGTGAGCCAAAGGTGCCTGTGAGCCAAAGGAGAGGGATGGTGGCTCAGAGGTAGAGCATCTGCTTGGTAAGCAGAAGGTCCCAGGTTCAATCCCCGGCATCTCCAACTAAAAAGGCTCCAAGTAAGTAGGCGTGAAAAACCTCAGCTTGAGTCCTTGGAGAGCCGCTGCCAGTCTGAGTTGATAATACTGACTTTGATGGACTGAGGGTCTGATTCAGGATAAGACAGCTTCATATGTTCATATGTCATCAACACTAATGTGTTTTTGGGGGAGGGAGCGTGGTTCAGTGGTAGAGCATCTGCTTGGTAAGCAGGAGGTCCCAGGTTCAATCCCCAGCATCTCCAACTAAAAAGGGTCCAGGCAAACAGGCGTGAAAAACCTCAGCTTGAGACCCTGGAGAGCCACTGCCAGTCTGAGTAGACAATACTGACTTTGATGGACCGAGGGTCTGATTCAAGTATAAGGCAGCTTCATATCTTCATATGCTTCCTCGCCCAAGTCAGAGCACAATTGCTGTCCTGTGAGCAATGGGAATTGATTAATTCATAAAAGAGAGAAACTGTACAGCGGGATAAAGACCCTCAGGAACCAACAGTTCTCTGAGGAATGCAGGGATTTTATACCTGAAATGACCTCCCCTGAATTATACAAAACAGTTATAATTGGTCCATCAGATGCCTGACTTGATGACCTGTCCCTGTCTTATTGGAAAAGATGCCCTTGGGTTACTTGCGCTGATGTAAAAATGTCCCTCTTGCATTTTTGTCAGAATTGCGTTCTACAGTTTGATACAGCATATAAAGTTATTTTAAAATACGCATGAGTCTAGAAGTCCTTTGGCTTGCAAGTTCAAGATGTAACTCGGCTTGCAGATTCCAGATGGCACATTCCTTTGCCCTCTTCTCGCCTTTTGGTATAGAGAGCCAGTTTGGTGTAGTGATTAAGTGCACAGACTCTCATCTGGGAGAACCGGGTTTGATTCCTCCCTCCTCCACTTGCAGCTGCTGGAATGGCCTTGGGTCAGCCATAGCTCTCACAGCTCTCTCGTCTTCTTCTTAGTACTTGGATGGGAGACCACCAAGGACTAGCAGGGTTGCTATGCAGAGGCCCCACCCATCTCACAGGGTGTCTGTTGTGAGGGGAGAAGATATAGGAGATTGTAAGCCGCTCTGAGTCTCTGATTCAGAGAGAAGGACAGGGTATAAATCTGCAGTTGTCTTCTTTTTCTTCTAATTCTTCTTCTTCTTTTTTACAGACCTGGCAACCCCAGGACTTTTTTGCAGGAGGAACTCCTTTGCATATTAGGCCACACCCCCTGATGTAGCCAATCCTCCTTGAGCTTACAGTAGGCCCTGCACTAAAAGCTCTGTGAGCTCTTGGAGGATTGGCTACATGAGGGGGTGTGGCCTAATATGCAAAAGAGTTCCTGCTGCAAAAAAAGAAGCCCTGGGCAACCCCAAATGACAGGAAGAATTGTACCAGATCAGGGATCCCCAGTATGGTAGCTAAGAGCACCAGAGGATCGGGGGGAGAAGATATAGGAGATTGTAAACCGCTCTGAGACTCTGATTCAGAGAGAAGGGCGGGGTATAAATCTGCGATTCTTCTTCTTCTTCTCCCAGATAAGAGTCCACACACTTAACCACTACCCCAAACTGGCTCTCTGATGCTCTGATGAAGATGCTTTGGTGCAGGGTTAGGGAAGATGGGCCATACCATTGTGTATACAGTTCATATTATCCTTTGCTGTCACTAGGATCCTACTGTGTCATTTGTGCATCATTTAACACGTCGTGTTAATGCTTAGGCGTTGTTTGTACTCTGTTCGGATTTCTCCTGGGTTCTAGATTTCTGCGATCCAAATGCTATGGCATTGTTTACGGGCTGCCCTATCTAGCTGATTGTATTGACTTACACCGTGTAATCCACCTCCAGTCGCAGCGACAAAGGCTGCCTGTAAATAAAATAAAGTAAATAAAAGCATAATTACAGCCGCAGCCAAGGTAATAAAAGCCCAGCAATGAAATACAGTAAACCTCTCCATGAAACACAGTGCGACTCCAGCGGCTGTTAAAACGTCTAAAAGCATAATGACATATTGGTACGTTCAAGCGGTAGCTTTTTACATAGCTGTAAGAGGTTTAATGCAAGAACTCTTCCCGACGTGAAACGCTACCCGAAAGCTAACTGACACGATGCCGTCTTCCCTAGTCCTGGAATATACGTAGAGTTGCCAACCTGGAGATCTCCCGCTTTGACATCTGCTCTCCAGCTGGCAGAGATCAGCTCCCCTGGAGAAAATGGCTGCTTTGAAGGGTGGGATCTATGGCATTTGACCCTGCTGAGGCCCCTCCCCTCCTCAAACCCCGCCCTCTCCCAGGTCTACCCCCCAGAGTCTTCAGGTATTTACCAACAGAGCCAGTTTGGTGTAGTTGTTAAGTGTGCAGACTCTTATCTGGGAGAACCAGGTTTGATTCTCCACTCCTCCACTTGCAGCTGCTGGAATGGCCTTGGGTCAGCCATAGCTCTCGCAGGAGTTGTCCTTGAAAGGGCAGCTGCTGTGAGAGCTCTCTCAACCCCACCCACCTCACAGGGTGACTGTTGTGGGGGAGGAAGGAAAAGGAGATGGTGACTGCTCTGAGAATCTGAGATTCGGAGTGGCGGGTGGGATATAATTCCAATATCATCATCGTCTTCTTCTTAGTACTTGGATGGGAGACCACCAAGGACTAGCAGGGTTGCTACACAGAGGCCCCACTCACCTCACAGGGTGTCTGCTGTGAGGGGAGAAGATAAAGAAGATTGTACGCCGCTCTGATTCAGAGAGAAGGACAGGGTATAAATCTGCAGTTGTTGTCTTCGTCGTCGTCATCGTCTTCTTCTTCTTCTTCTTCTTCTTCTTCTTCTTCTTCTTCTTCTTCTTCTTCTTCTTCTTCTTCTTCTTCTTCTTCTTCTTCTCAGACCTGGCAACCCCAGGGCATTTTTGCAGGAGGAACTCCTTTGCATATCAAGCCACAGACCCCTGATGTAGCCAATCCTCCTGGAGCTTACAGTAGGCCCTGTATGAAGAGCGGTGTCAGTTCTTGGAGGACTGGCTACATGAGGGGGTGTGGCTTAATATGCAAAAGAGTTCCTGCTGCAAAAAAGGTCCTGGGCAACCCCAAATGACAGTAGGGATTGTACCAGATCAGGGATCCCCAGTATGGTGCCTAAGAGCACCAGAGGATGGGTGGGGGGGGGGGGAGAAGATATAGGAGATTGTAAGCCGCTCTGAGACTCTGATTCAGAGAGAAGGACAGGGTATAAATCTGCAGTTGTCTTCTTCTTCTTCTTCACAGACCTGGCAACCCCAGGACTTTTTTGCAGGAGGAACTCCTTTGCATATTAGGCCACACACCCCGATGTAGCCAATCCTCTTGGAGCTTACAGTAGGCCCTGTGCTAAGAGCCCTGTAAGCTCTTGGAGGATTGGCTACACGAGGGTGTGTGGCCTAATGTGCAAAAGAGTTCCTGCTGCAAAAAAGCCGTGGGCAACCCTAAATGACAGGAATTGTGCCAGATCAGGGATCCCCAATATGGTGCCTAAGAGCACCAGGGGATCGACTGACACATTGCTTGACTCCTGCCAAGTGTTTTTGCAAAGTGGGTGTGCCTTGGATCACACACACTCAATAACATGTTTTGCAACTGGGTTTTTGACTGTGTAAGATCAGCGGAATCCACTTGCAAACAGTCGCTGTGTGGAAAGCACCCCTCTGACGTCACAGCCAGATTATTGCGCGGAGCTGTGACATCAGCATGCAGCCTGACGTCATTTCTGCCCCTTGCCCCACCTTTGAATCTCCCACCAGGCACCCCTAGACAGCTGAAAAGCTTATAAACAAAGGATAAATTTCTCCCGCCCCCCCCCCACACACACATTTTTCACTCCTGCTTGAACAGGAAGAATCTGAGACAGATTTATGAGAAATGTATGCTTGAAAACTAGAAGGAGGTTATAGACGGGAGCCGGCCCAGCCGTAAATCTGAAGCAAGCTATCTCTAGTTCTGTGAGAACCATGGATTTTGATGGGGGTGGGTGGGTGGGTACCAGCAGAGCAGCCCGAGAACAGAGACCATTGGCTGTTGGGAGCGATTCTCTAGTGTTCCCTCCTCACCCCTAGACAGGAACAAGGCTTCTCTCCCGCTAGCCTTGACTATTCAAGGCTAGAGAAATCTCTGCATAGGAACAAGAGGGCAAAGATGCCTTTCATCATTCGGAGCACGCTGGGACGGTAGCCTTGGTGCTTCTGTGCGGCTACGGCAGAGAGCCTTGTGGTGCGAGGAAGAAGGAGACTGCATTCACCCGCACCAAGGGACAGCCTGGGAAGGACAGGCACATGAAGAATAGGAAGAAGAAGAAGAAGAAGAAGAAGAAGAAGAAGAAGAAGAAGAAGAAGAAGAAGAAGAAGAAGAAGAAGAAGAAGAAGAAGAAGAAGAAGAAGAAGAAGAAGAAGAAAAATTGCAGATTTATACCCCGCCCTTCTCTCTGAATCAGAAACCCAGAGTGGCTCTTGTTGTTGTTCATTCGCACAGTCGAGTTCGACTCTTTGCGACCCCATGGACAAAGTCACGCCAGGCCCTCCAGTCTTCCACCATCCTCCGAAGTCTGCTCAAATTCGTGTTTGTTACATCAGGAACGCTGTCCGGCCATCTCACCTTTTGCCGTCTCCTTCTTCTTTTGCCTTCTGTCTTTCCCAGCATCAGGGTCTTCCCCAGTGAGTGCTCCCTTCTCATTGGGTGGCCAAAGTATTTGAGCTTCAGCTTCAGCATCTGACCTTCCAGGGAACAGTCTGGGTTGCTTTCCCTTAGGACTGACTGATTTGATCTTCTTGCAGTCCAAGGGACTCTCAAGAGTCTTCTCCAGCACCACATGTGGCATACAATCTCCTTTATCTCCTTCCCCCACAACAGACACCCTGTGAGGTAGGTGGTGACTGAGAGAGCTCTCCCAGAAGCTGCCCTTTCAAGGACAACTCCTATGAGAGCTATGGCTAACCCAAGGCCATTCCTGCAGCTGCAAGTGGAGGAGTGGGGAATCAAACCTGGTTCTCCCAGATAAGAGTCCACGCACTTAACCACTACACCTATCTGGCTCTCTCTTAGGGTTGCCAATCCCCAGCCTGGAGATAACCGTGTCAAAAATAGTAATAATATTGTTTTGAGCACTGATTCCAAGTTGCATTTACTGGTAAGGTGTGGCTTCTGCCGCAATTCGGAGAACCGCTTGTTCCTGGTAAATGAAATTGAGTATTGCCATTGCATTTAGTATATGAAGCACCGGTTCCAGAAAAGTGATTAATTAGATGAAGGGTCAACCGGAAACACGTCCCATTTTACTTAGGAAGCGTGTCACTTTAATTCTGAAGCTTGTCCTATTATGAAGAAAATTGTCTGCACCTGCTGGGTACTTCGGTAGGAAAAAAGGAAGTCTTCATCTATTGTAGACTCTATATCCTTAAACGAACAGAGGCTGAAATTGCAACATTATCTAATTCATTCTTTGATACACTGCTGTGATTAATATCAATATTGGAATTGTGAACGAGTTTAGAAATAGTTTTTGTCACATGGTATATAATGTATGGAAGTGCACTGAATGGCTGTACGTCGTGTTTTTGACACAGTTATCTCCAGGCTTCAACCTATTCCGTGTTTTCCCCATTTCCCCAATCCCCAGACGGGGGCAGGGCTGGATTAACAATTAGGCCAAGTAAGCACTGGCCTATAGGCCCCCATGCCTTTAGGGGCCCCAGGCCAGCTCCTCCTCTGTTTCCCCGCCTGCTTGCAGCCCTCCCAGCCTGTATGGGCAACCAGCAACTGAGCCGCTCTTTGCCAGACTTGCCTGGTGCGGCCGCTGCTGCCCTCATCACCAAGTTTGCCTCTCTGCCTCTCCCCCGCAGCTTTGTCAAAGGGGCATTTGAGAAGGGGCCTGCAGGCTGCAGCGGGGTGTGTGGGGGTTGGGGTGGGCACGCAGACTCTGAGATAATTTGCAAGGGAGACCCCGAGATTTTGACTGCCTAGGGGCCTCCCCAGGGTTTAATCTGGCACTGGGCAGGGGATCCCTTGGTTTGGAGGTCCTTCCCCCCACTAGGATAATCAGAAAGTGGGGTGGGAGGGGAGGAAATGTCTGCAGGGCACTCCATCATTCCCTTTGGAGACCAATTCCCATAGGGTACAATGGAGAATTGATCCACATGTATCTGGGGCTCTGGGGGGCCTGTCTTTTGAGGGAGAGGCACCAAATTTTCAGCATACCATCTAATGCCTCTCCCGAAACACCCCCCCCCCCCCACCAAGTGTCAAAAAGATTCGACCAGGAGGTCCAGTTCTATGAGCCCCCAAAGAAGGGGCTCCATCCTTCATTATTTCCAAATGGAAGAAAGGCATTTAAAAGGTGTGCGGTCCCTTTAAATGGGATGGATTTGGAGTCCAATGATGCTTGTCACAACCTTGCTCCTGGCTCCACCCCCAATGTCTCCTGGCTCCACCCCCAAAGTCCCTCCTCCACTTGCAGCTGCTGGAATGGCCTTGGGTCAGGCATAGCTCTCCCAGAAGTTGTCCTTGAAAGGGCAGCTGCTGTGAGAGCCCTCTCAGCCCCACCCACCTCAAAGGGTGTCTGTTGCGGGGGGAGAAGATATAGGAGATTATAAGCCGCTCTGAGTCTCTGATTCAGAGAGAAGGGCGGGATATAAATCTGCAGTCTTCTTCTTATCAATCATCTCAAGTAAGTTTGTGAACTATTTTGTGCAGCGTAACTGTGTTACCTCTGCAGAAAAGCCCTCTTGAATAATTCAATTTTGCATGCTTTGCAGAAAGCCATTTATTAATGCCTTAATTTATAAATTGACTCTAATCCCATAAATTAAACGGTTCATAAAAATAAAAAATGATTGCCAGCAACACGGTTCACTGAGGGCGCTTATTTGCTTTGCGCAGAGAAAGTCCAGACATGAAGGTAAAAGATCTCAGGCAGTAGATGAAGGAGCAGAACTTTTATCTGCCCAGACTTTGGAGAACAGCAGTCACACTAGACCGGTCCATATTGAACTGTGGTGGCCCAATGGTCAGGTGCAATTTGTAGGGGTAACTGTTATAGAATAGAAGAAGATGAAGATATTGGATTTCTATCCCGCCCTCCACTCCGAAGAGTCTCAGAGCAGCTCACAATCTCCTTTCCCTTCCTCCCCCACAACAGACACCCTGTGAGGTAGATGAAGATATTGGATTTATATCCCGCCCTCCACTCCGAAGAGTCTCAGAGCGGCTCACAATCTCCTTTCCCTTCCTCCCCCACAACAGACACCCTGTGAGGTAGATGAAGATATTGGATTTATATCCCACCCTCCACTCTGAAGAGTCTCAGAGCGGCTCACAATCTCCTTTCCCTTCCTCCCCCACCTCAGACACCCTGTGAGGTAGATGAAGATACTGGATTTATATCCCGCCCTCCACTCCGAAGAGTCTCAGAGCGGCTCACAATCTCCTTTACCTTCCTCCCCCACAACAGACATCCTGTGAGGTGGGTGGGGCTGAGAGGGCTCTCACAGCAGCTGCTCTTTCAAGGACAACCTCTGCCTGAGCTATGGCTGACCCAAGGCCATTCCAGCAGCTGCAAGTGGAAGAGTGGGGAATCAAACCCGGTTCTCCCAGATAAGAGTCCGCATGCTTAGCCACTACACCAAACTGGCTCTCCATTCATTGTTCTTATTCTCATTCTCTAAATTCATCATAAGGGTAACTGTTAAGGGGGGAAATGCAAAGATAGCAGAGATTAAAAAAATGCATCAAATCCAATATGTTACCTTTTAAAACAACAATTTTACTTACTAAGGGAGGGTTTACTGGGAGGTGAAACTAATCGGGGCTCTTTTTTGTAGAAAAAGTCCAGCAGGGACTCATTTGCATATTAGGCCACACCCCCCTGATGCCAAGACAGCCTGAACTGCATTCCTGTGCATTCCTGCTATTTTTTTAAAAGCCCTAAAAATAACAAGCAAACAGGGAAACATCCTGCCTAGCTACTTTGAGCCTACATGTTAACTAAGACCAGGGGTGGCCAAACTGTGGCTCAGGAGCCACATGTGGCTCTTTCACACATATTGTGCAGCTCTTGAAGCCCCCCACCGCCCTGTCAGCCAGCTTGGAGAAGGCATTTGTCTCTTTAAATCACTTTTCCAAGTCAAACCAGTTGGCGGTTTGGAGAATGCATTTAAAGTTGAAGTTGCTTTCTTTCCACCTCTCCCTCCCCATCTGTTTTCCACTCCCTTCCTTCCTTCCTTCCTTCCTTCCTTCCTTCCTTCCTTCCTTCCTTCCTTCCTTCCTTCCTCCCTCCCTCCCTCCCTTCCTCCCTCCCTCCCTACCTCAGAGGTGGTGTCTGCATGCATGCTACCTCCCTGTGACTGAGGACACTGCTTTCCAAATACAGCCAATCAGGGAGAGGGAGCAGATATCCAGGCAATCCCTCCTGCATGCAGGTGCTGCACATGTTCCTGGGAAGACTCTTTTTGGAATCTTCCTAAGCACAGGCACAAACTGCCAATAGCCAATCCTTTTTTGGAGTCCTCATTAAACATCTGGGACAAAAAAAGGAGACTTTTACTTCCTGGAATTTCACAATTCTCATCCTTTTTGAACCAAGCATGGTTCCCGCCAGGTAGAGAATTACAGGCTTTTGAGAACTGGCGTCTGAAAAGCATAACTAGATTTGTAGATCTTTTAGACAAAGGGAAAGTAATGGGGAAATCTAATCTTGAGACCAAATTGGGGGAACCAATCCCTTGGTTCTGTTATTTCAATGGTTCCGTTATTTCAATGGAGGCCCAGATAGCAGCCAAAGTCCGCATTTTTCCATCTTAGGCGGGCAAGGCAGCTGGCTCCCTTCCTGGAGCGCAACGATCTAGCAACAGTGATCCATGCTACGGTCACCTCGAGGCTGGACTACTGCAATGCCCTCTACATGGGGCTGCCCCTGTGCCGAACCCAGAAATTGCAGCTGGTGCAGAACGCCGCCGCCCGGTTGTTATTGGGGCTCCCAAGGTGGGAGCACATTCAGCCGGGACTTCGGGCTCTGCACTGGCTACCAATACCTTACCGAGTTCGGTACAAGGTGCTGGTTATTACCTTTAAAGCCCTATATGGCCTAGGACCTGCCTACCTGAGGGACCGTCTCTTCCCACACGTTCCCCAGCGAGCACTGAGATCGGGAACTCAAAACCTCCTGGTTGTCCCCGGGCCAAAGGAAGCCCGTTTGAAAACCACAAAGGACAGGGCCTTCTCCGTAATGGCTCCATCTTGGTGGAACCAGCTGCCGGAAGAGGTAAGGGCCCTGCGGGACCTTACCCAATTCCGCAGGGCCTGTAAGACAGCCCTCTTCCGGCTGGCCCACAGCTAACCGGCATCGAACATCGAACACTGAACACCGAAATACTGAATCTGAAATCGAACTTGAATCGAGTGTAGCTTTAAGACTGCTGTATGATTTTAATGTTTATGTATATAATAATTGTTTAGATTTTTAACTATAAATTATGAAATGTTAATTTTAATGCTTAATTTTATATTTTATGTTAGTTTTACATGTTGTAAGCCGCCCTGAGCCACCTAGTGGGAAGGGCGGGATATAAATCTTAGATAAATAAATAAATAAATTTCCAACTCAGGCATCTGATAATCACAACGGTTCTTCATAAAAACTCGATCAGACCCTTTACAGCTTTGGAAATCCTGCTAAAGAATCAAAAATCTAATGAATCAGGACTGGTGTCAAAACTCTGTAAAATACTCCTAGGTGATACCAAAGTAAAAATACCACATTATTTAAAATTATGGCAAGACTGTCAAAATAGAATAACAGAGGAGGATTGGGATCAACTTTGGAATACCTTCAGTTTCACTTCAAAAAAATCTAACATACGATTCCAGGCTGTAAAAATGGCTACCCGTTGGTATTATACTCCTAAACAACTCTATAGCATGAAAGCTATTAGTAGCCCTTTCTGCTGGAAAGATTGTGGACAAGGTGGTGACTTCATACACCTGTGGTGGTCCTGCCCTAAAATTCATAATTTTGGGGTTCTTCTATTAAAAGAAATGAAGGAAATCACTGGAGAATCTCTCCCCTTTCATCCAGAGACTGTTCTTTTAGGCTGGTGGCCCAAAGCACCATCAAACAAAATCTCTGTAGACAGGACTGCCCTCTTACTGGCAGTAGCACGATTAAAGATTGCTGCGCACTGGAAAGACAAGGCTCTGCCTTCAATACATGCTTGGAGAACCCAACTGTGGGGTTATTTCTTACTAAGTAAAATCTCAATTGATAGTGCTGATGCTCTGACAGAACGTACTCAAGAAAAATTTACTGTGTTCTGGTTCCAAATAGCGGAATATCTCACCAAAACATAATATTCTCCCCCCAAAACCTGTTTTTATCATGATATGCCCTATTTCTAATATGTTCTGGGCTCACTTTCTCTCCTCTGGTCTGAATACAAAACCTGTGAGCTCTAATTAGTTGAGTTTGATTAACTGGATTTCTTAATAGAATATTGGGACAGTTTGTTTGTACATTCCTACAGTAGAATCAGTAAATAGAATGTATTTTCACTGGATGCTCTTCAGTATAATTGCATGACTGCTCCTTGGTTCTCTGTTTTATAGATTACCCAGAGAGACAAATGTATTTGCTTTAAAACTGAAACTACTTGCGAATAAGGGAAGGTTTTAATGGGAGCTGAAAATAATGAAACAATACTGGAATTAGCATTCATCCTGCCAGGGCTTTCTTTGTAGCAGGAACTCCTTTGCATATTAGGCCACACCCCTCTGATCTAGCTAATCCTCCTGGAGCTTACAGTAGGCCCTGTACTACTAGCCCTGTAAGCTCCAGGAGGATTGGCTACATCAGGGAGGTGTGGCCTAATATGCAAAGGAGTTCCTGCTACAAAAAAAGCCTGGCTGCCTGCTATTCCCTAACCTACATCTGTACTCTAGGAACATACCCTCTCATCAGTAAGTGTGTATCATGCCTTCGATATCTGAAACAGGCCATGGATATTGTGAAACACAGGACTTGTCCAGCGCATTTTTTTGAAAAATGAGGGGATAACACACTTTACTATCATGCGATATGCTGGAATGAGGCTTATGTGTAGTGGATGCACCTTGGATACAAGCTGTGAACACTTTTGTGCACGGAATTGCCAAAAATTATTTGGCAAATCTATGGTAAAAATAGGGTTGCCAAGTCCAATTTAAGAAATATCTGGGGACTTTGGGGGTGGAGCCAGGAGACATTAGGGGTGGAGCCAGGATTAAGGCTGTGACAAGCATAATTGAACCCTTCCCAATGCCAAAACAGAGAACCTCCAATCTGTATTGGGGAGGCGCTGGGTTGCCAGCTCCAGGTCGGGAAACCCTGAAGCTTTGGAGGCAGAGTCTGTTAAGGACAGGGACTTCGGGGGGGGGGGGGATGCAAGCCATGCCCACGAGGGCACCCACCCTCCTCCAAAGCTGCCGTCTTTTCCCAGTGGGGGCGGGGCTCCCTGCAGCCAGGAGCTCCGTGGCCATTCCGGGAGCTCTCCAGGCCCCACTTGGAGAAAGGTAGCCCTCCTGAGCGGGCCCCTGGCTGCGGGGAGGGTGTCTCCCAGGCCTGGTAGTAAAGGAGGGAGGCCGGGGCGCTTTGCCTGCAGGCTCCCCGGAAAGGCAGCGCTTGCTGGAGGGCTGGCCGGGCTGCGGTCGGTGGTGCTGGGGCTGCCCGCCTTCTTCTCCTCGGGGCCGTGCGCAGGCAGGGCAGGGCGGAGAGGGCCACGGGGCAAGGGCAGCAGTGCAGGGCCCGCCTGGTGGGAGCCCCGCCGCCTTACCCTCCTTGACGCTGGGCAGCTTGGACTGGTCGATGCCAATCTTGGCCATGGCAGCGCCCGCAGCTCCTTGCCTGGCGTCAGGGCTCCTCCGGAGCAAGGAAGGCTGCAAGCGAGGCGGCCGCTGCCCGCACCCCGTCGCCCTCCTCGTGAGCAAGACGCCGCTGCAGCCACTCCAGCTTCCCTCCCTCCAAAGCTGCCGTCTTTTCCCGGTGGGGGCGGGGCTCCCTGAAGCCAGGAGCTCCGTGGAAAGGAGGGAGGCCGGGGCGCTTTGCCTGCGGGCTCCCCGGAAAGGCAGGCGCTTGCTGGAGGGCTGGCCGGGCTGTAGTCGGTGGCGCTGGGGCTGCCCGCCTCCTTCTCCTCGGGGCCGTGCGCAGGCAGGGGCAGGGCGGAGAGGGCTGCGGGGCAAGAAGGCTGCAAGCGAGGCGGCTGCTGCCCGCGCCCCATCGCCCTCCTCGCGAGCAAGATGCCACTGCAGCCGCTCCAGCTTCCCTCCCTCCCTCCGGGGGCAGCCGGCGCTCCACCACCAGGGCGCGGAAGAGCCCCCAGACAGCCGGGCTGAGGTGGGAGGAGGTAGGGAGAGAAGAAAAGGGCTCAGAGAAGGAGCGCTCAGCTCCAGCCCACCCCGCCAGCGCGGCGCGAGACCTCGATCGGCAGCCTGAACCCAGCCAGAGGCCTGCTCGCGCTTAGCTTGTATTGGGGCAGGTGGGAAGCGCCGCCATTTCCCCCCCGCTTTCCAGATTTCTGGCGAGCGGGGGGAGGAGGCTCCAAATCGGGGGTCCCCCGCCCAGGCAGGGGATTTGGGAACCCTAGGTAAAAATGGTTTCCACCACACAATTTTTGCTCAAACGCCAGAATGTTGTCCAGATGTTGGTGGTGTGATGATTTCACTTCCTGGGGTTGCCTGGTCCAACTCTGGAGATATCTGGGGACTTTGTGGGTGGAGCCAGGAGACTTTGTGGGCAGAACCAGGAGACTTTGGGATGGAGCCAGGGTAGGCTTCCCAACCCTCCCGCCCTGGCGGGGGACCCCCAAATTTTCAGCCTCCTCCCCTGCGCTTAAAAAATCTGGGGGCGAGGGGAGAGAGAACATACCTGTAGGCGTCATGTTGTTTTACAGCTTGGGATCCGTTTTTAAAATGTGTCCCTTTAAGGCTGCACAGAAAACAGGAATGGCCCCTCCCTTTCTTTTCCTGTGCAGCCTTGCTTTCATTTTCACAGCGAGCAAATTCTGCTGGAAGAAGACCAAGTACGGTAAGTATTTGTGTGTGTGTGTGAGAGAGAGGGAGGGGGCAGGGAGGGGGGATTCCCTGGTATGGAGGCCCTCCCCCCCTTTAGAAAGTGTGTGGGGGGGGAGGGAAATGTCTACTAGGCACTCTATTATTCCCTATGGAGAACGATTCCCATAGAGAATAATAGGGAATTGATCCATGGGTATTGGGGGCTCTGAGGGGGGTGTATTTTTGAGGTAGAGGCACCAGATTGTTAGTATAGCAGCTAGTGCCTCTCCCCAAAATACCCCCCAAGTTTCAAAAATATTGGACCAGAGGGTCCAATTCTATGAGCCCCAAAAGATGGTGCCCCTATCCTTAATTATTTCCTATGGAAGAAAGGCATTTAAAAAGTCATGCTGTCCCTTTAAATGTGATGGCCAGAACTCCCTTGGAGTTCAATTATGCTTGTCACATCCTTGTTCCTGGCTCCACCCCCAAAGTCTCCTGGCTCCACCCCCAAAGTCTCCTGGCTCCGCCATTGAAATCTCTCCTCTCCCGGAACCCCACTCTCCTTAGACTCCACCCCATTTCCCATCTCGGATCTGGCAACCCTATCCTGTTTCTAGGAGGGACCTGAAAACCCTAGTCTTTGGGGAGGCGGGTTGGGGAGGGATCTCCAGACTACTTATTCCCCTGCGGTATATGGCTGCCAAGTCCCTTGGTTCTCCTGCCCTGGACGTTCCCAGCCCACTGGCCCACATTGGGCTGGCGAGGGGGACCTTGCCCGACGTCGCCATGACGCCACTTGCAAGTGATATCATTGTGCTGGCGGCATTGTGCGCCGACCACTCTAGCCATTTCTGGGGGGAAACTATGGTGTTCCCAGAGGCTCTAGCAATCTGGGAGGGAAAACTCTATAGCCGGAGGCCGTGGGGGACTTGGCAACCCTACTGCTGTATGATTCCCTAACTCGTGTGTCTATGTTCAATCTCACATAATAGCCTTTTCCAGTTTTATTTTTGGCCTCTGTGATTTGTCTTGAGAAGCTCTGAAAGGCCCTGGAATCCAGGCGGGGAAGAGGGAGGGCGGATTCAGCTCTGGCCTGGACAGGAATGGGTTTCAGCTGGGGAAATTCCGAGCTGGTGTGAAAAATAAATAGCCATTAAAGTGAAATAAGGCAGGGCCAGAATCTTGGCAAGCCCCTGGCGGGAAAACCACTCCTCTCAGGGGCAGCCGCTTCAGATATTTGTCTGTCTGCAGCCTTCGGCCTCTCTCCATTTTGCTGACATCAGAAAATGGGATTATAACAACACTGTCGTGGACTCCGATGTTAACATGATTCGGAGCTCTGCCGGATCCTGTGACTGCTGCTTCCAATTCCCAAAGACTGCGAAGGAGACAGAGGTGTCAGAGACGCCTGGGAGGCTGCTGGGCAGGCCTGTGAAATATGGGGTGTTCTGTCTGTCGAGGGAAATCTGGTTGTTCCACTTTGGCAGGATGTGGAATGGAAGGTCAGTGATAAGCCGTTTCCTTATGAATTCCATGCAAGCGCACTCTCAGTTCTAGAACAAAGCAATAGACAAGGGCACCTTTAAGACCAACTAAGTTTTATTCAGAATGTAAGCTTTCGTATGCTCTTAAGCAGATTTCATCAGAAGTCTGCTTAAGAGCATACAAAAGCTTACATTCTGAATAAAACTTAGTTGGTCTTAAAGGTGCATTTGTCTACTGCTTTGTTCTATTGCTTCAGACCAACACGGCTGCCTACTGGGCACTCTCAGTTCTAGCCGCACGAATAAGAGCGTAAGAACATCAGGAGAGCCCTGCTGGATCAGACCAGTGGTCCCTTTCGTCCAGTGACACTGTGAGGTAGGTTAGGCTGAACAGGCCTCATTTTGGGCAGGAGCTCTAGGGTTGCCAAGTCATAAGAACATCAGAGAAGCCATGTTGGATCAGGCCAATGGCCCAACCAGTCCAATGCTCTGTGTTACACAGTAGCCAAAAAGAAACACAGTAGCCAAAAAGAAGCCGTCAGGAGGTCCAGCAGTGGGGCCAGAACTCCAGAAGCCCCCCTTTTGCCCCACAAGCGCCAAGAATACACAACATTACTCCCCAGATAAAAGAACATAAGAGAAGCCATGTTGGATCAGGCCAATGGCCCAACCAGTC